>NC_089597.1:46085500-46385500 GCF_019320115.1 Miscanthus floridulus
CCCCACACCCGACGGAAGAAGACGCGATCGAAGACAACGCCACTGTGAAGCTCATCAAGGCACGAGGGCGCGATGGAAGACGGCGAGGCGCTGCAGACTAGGGCAAGGATCTCCGGCAACCTGCTCATTGGGCCAGCACCCTCCACTATGCAGTCGCCTAGGTGGCATGGGCTGAGCGGCGTGTCACGAGGTCCCCCGACTTCGACAGAGATGAACACCGGGTGGGTGCGATGAGACCAGGCGCAAGCCTAGCTACATGGAAACGTCCATCCCCTGCGTTTCCAGCATGCCAGGCTATGGTCCGTTTGGCTAGGAGGCTTGTTCAGCCAACCAAATAGGCCCAAGTTGACTTCAGGAAACCTAGCTAGGGGATAGCCAGGAAACTAAACAGACTCGTATCTATCTATACTATAAAGGATCGAACGGATTAGAAATAGACTCCCACCCATGTATTTTATACCTATCTTAGGGGGTGTTTGGTTCCCAGAACTAAATTTTAGTCTCTGTCCCATCGGATGTTTGGACATATGCATGAAGTATTAAATATAGACGAAAAAATAACTAATTGCACAGATTGTGACTAATTTGCGAGACGAATTTTTTAAGCCTAATTAGTCCATGATTGGACAATGTGGTGCTACAGTAAATATGTGCTAATGATGGATTAATTAGGCTTAATAAATTCATCTCGTAAATTAGTCTCCATCTATGTAATTAGTTTTATAATTAACTCGTGTTTAGTCCTCCTAAATAGCATCCAAACGTCCGATGTGACATGGACTAAAATTTAGTCCGTGAAACCAAACACCCCTTATTTTTTTTGTCTCTTAGATCTGATCTAACGAGAAGACCCGGTCGGAAACAGGTCGGAAGTCCACAAGTCTACCCCCCTTTCACCGATCTCTTCCCCCCCTCCATTTTAAAAAAAACATACCCGCCCGTGTACCCACAACGCCCGTCACCCCTTCAACCGTCTGTATCCCCGCCCCACCCCACCCCACCCCACCCGTCCCCTCCCGTCGCGCAACTCCCTCCTGATCCGTTTCCAATCCATATGGTGTCCCTGATCCTCTCCCGATCTTCTACGCCCCACTGGTCTCCGGCGACTCCTACCGGCCGCAAGCCTCCGCGCTGCGCCATTCTACTCTTCGATCAACGCTGCCCCTCCATCCCCATCCGTGCGGCAACGGTCATCACGGACACAGGGCCACAGACGTAGTGCGCTCCGCCACCATGGCCTCCCGTGTCGACGTCTTCGGTAAGGCGAGGTCAGCCTCTTGCCCTTCCCTCTTTTTCCACCGCGATTGGCTCCTGATCTCTCGATCGTTCTTTGTTGCTTATCGCAGATCTTGCGAAGAACCCCGTGGAGCTCGGGTGCAAAGATCCAAATCACCAAGCACGTCGATGTGGACACAACTGCCCTCCTACACCTGTTGCTTGAAGGTTTGTTCTTTCTGTACTCTAATCCATGTCCACGCATGTGCAGTTTTCCATGTCCATGGATGATTGGAGTGTACACAAAATGAATTTGCACGAGGTAAATGCATCGTAGGCCCTTGAACTTGTCTTGGGGTGCCACTTAGGTCCACAAACTCTCAAATCGTACTTCTAGCACCCTAATGTTGTTCAAGTATGCCACTTAGGTCCATAACTCATCGGAACAAGGTTTTGGCCGACGTGGCGTGGACAGCGTGGCGCTGACTGTGTCTAAGCGCACGTGAACCGCGCATGAGCCTAGTTAGGGGCGTGCAAATAAGCAGATAGGCCAAAGATTTGAATCATCGTTGGCGAAGAGCGGCGTTAGGGGCTATGCATGCGGCAGAACTGCCCCGCCACAAACTTGAGCTCCTCGGCGTGCAGCACGAAGGCCTCCAACTCCAAGAGCACCATGACGGTGCGTGTGGACGATGGTAGGCAGGCGCCGCCCTTAGGGTCGAGCGCCCACGTGAGCAGCTCCTCCCCGCAGAAGTCCCCCTCCTCGAGAAGGCTGCGGTTGTAGAACCCCGTGCACCCGTCGTTGGTGGTGATGCTCTCCAGGCTACCGCGGATGATGAACACCATCTGGTCGACGGGGTCGCCCTCCCGGGTGATGTAGGTGCGTTCCGTGCATAGGCTGGGCTTGAGGCGCTCGCAGATGGCATCTAGGAGGCGCTCGTCCATGTTGGCGAAGAGCGGCACCCGGCGGACAAGGCCCAGGCAGAGGTGGCGCTTGATGTCGCGGCGGAGGTCCTTGGGCAGGTTCTGCACCAGCGCCTCCTCATCCACGCCATGGGTGTTGAGCCACTTGTATTGGTCATAGCGGCGGACGCGCTCGCGCAGCTTCGGCGGCAGCAGGTGGTGGTGCATCCACTGCTCCGAGTCGCGCTGCTTCACGTGCATCTCCTCCAGGCGCACGGTGAGGGATTGCAGGTACGTCTGGATGTTGCCGATGAGCATGGCCATGAGGATGAGGCCGAAGATGGCGAGCGCGATGGAGAAGAGCGCCTCCCCAGTGTAGATGCTAGTCTTCAGCCCCTGCCTAAGGGTGCTCAGGTTGGCCAGCCCCCACCAGAGGCAGAAGAGCAGCTTGGAGGTGGTGTCCTTGGTCTTGAGCACGTCCGACGTGATAGCTGGCGAGTAGATGTCGTAGTTGAAGGGGATGCTGCCGTCCCGCTTGGGCTCGCACGTCTCATTTATCACCTGCCGGGTGATGGTGCGCCACTCCAGGAACCCTAGGTGCTGGTCGTTGCCACAGTACATGTAGATCTGGTTGCACCCGAGGAACTGATCGCACGCGTTCCTCCAGCAGTCGCTCACGTGCTCGATGGACAGCAGGTACCAGAAGGCGCCCACGATGTGGCTGGCCAGCATGTACCACAACAGGTAGTAGGCGGCACCGGCGTAGGCCGTCTCGGCGAAGACGCCGCTGGTGCGCTTCAGCTCCGAGGAGATGGGGTAGATGCGCACCACGCGCGGGACGTACTGGATGAAGACGATGAAGAGCAGGCTGTTCTTGGTGTCCAGCATGGCGGTGCCCTTGGACCGGTGCAGGAACTTCCAGATCACCACCTGCGGCAGCGGGAGCACGGACGCAAGGTCGGCGGCGAAGAAGCGGCGCATGTAGCGCCGCGCGATGAGCGCGGTGTCGATCACCAGCTCGCCACGCTGAAAGGTCCTAATATGGCTAGAGGGGGGGTGAATAGCCTATTTAAAAATCTACAAATCAACTAGAGCAATTTGATTAGTATGACAAATAGCGTAATACAAACTTGCTCTAGCTCTACAAGGGTTGCAAGCCACCTATCCAACAATTCTAGTTGCAATGATTACTTAGGCACACAACTTCCAATGTAATTACTCACTAAGAGCTCTTAATCTTGCTACTCTAAAGAGCTCAACTAGATGAATGTAAATAATAAAGCAAGCTCTCAATTCTAATTACACTAAAGAGCTTGTATCAACTAGTTTGCAAGAATGTAAATAAGTGAGTAGAGTGATTATACCGACGTGTAGGGGATGAGCCAATCACAAGAAGAATATATAGCCATTCACCGGGAGAATGCCAAAGACAAGAGACAATTGATTTTCTCCCAAGGTTCATGTGCTTGCCAACATGCTACGTCCCCGTTGTGTCGACCAACACTTGGTGGTTCGGCGGCTAAGAGGTGTTTCACAAACCTCGTCCACACGATAGGACGCCGCAAGAACCGACCCACAAGTGAGGTAACTCAATGACACGAGCAATTTACTAGAGTTACCTTTCGGCGCTCTGCCGGGGAAGGTACAACTCCCCTCACAATCACCAGAGACGGCCACGAACAATCACCAACTCGTGCCGATCCTCCACCGCTGCACCGAGCCGTCTAGGTGGTGGCAACCACCAAGAGTAACAAGCGAAATCCGCAGCGCAACACGAATACCAAGTGCCTCTAGATGCAATCACTCAAGCAATGCACTTGGATTCTCTCCCAATCTCACAAAGATGATGAATCAATGATGGAGATGAGTGGGAGGACTTTGGCTAAGCTCACAAGGTTGCTATGTCAATGAAAATGTGCAAGAGAGAGAGCTTGAGCCGGCCATGGGGCTTAAATAGAAGCCCCCATGAAATAGAGCCGTTGTACCCCTTCACTGGGTAAAACGCGCTCTGACCGGACGCTCCGGTCATACTGACCGAACCCTGGACACAGCATCCGGTCCACAGATGTAAGCCACGTGTCATTCTGAGTTAAACTTGAGCCGTCAGATCACAACGGCTATAAACTGACCGGACGCTCCGGCAAAACTGACCGGGCGCTTAACCACCAGCGTCCGGTCGTTTACAGTAAGGGTCCAAATCCGGTTTTCTTCAATCGGACGCGTCCGGTCCACCTTGACCGGACACAGACCAGCGTCCGGTGCTAAACCCTAGTCACTGTGTCGCCATGTCAGTTTGACCAGACGCAGAAACCAGCGTCCGGTGCATCTCAGGTCCAGCGTCCGGTGCAACACCGAAACTGGCGACCTCTCTGCTACGCCTGACCGGACGCGCCGGTCCACCCAAGATCAGCGTCCGGTCACTCACAGTGACCTCCAATTTTTCTGTCTAGGGTGCCGGTGGCACCGTCGGACTGTCCGCACTCTATGGGCGGACACTCCGCCGGTGGAGTTTCTTACCCTTGCACCCAAACTTCACCTACCCTTGATCAAATGTGCCAACCACCAAGTGTATCACCTTGTGCACATGTGTTAGCATATTTTCACAAACATTTTCAAGGGTGTTAGCACTCCACTAGATCCTAAATGCATATGCAATGAGTTAAAGCATCTAGTGGCACTTTGATAACCGCATTCCGATACGAGTTTCACCCCTCTTAATAGTATGGCTATCAATCCTAAATGTGATCACACTTGCTAAGTGTCTTGATCACCAAAACAAAATGGCTCCTACATTTTATACCTTTGCCTTGAGCCTTTTGTTTTTCTCTTTCTTCTTTTCCAAGTTTAAGCATTTGATCATCACCATGCCATCACCATCGTCATGATCTTTGCCATTGCTTCGTCACTTGGAGTAGTGCTACCTATCTCATAATCATCTTGATAAACTAGGTTAGCACTTAGGGTTTCATCAATTAACCAAAACCAAACTAGAGCTTTCAATCTCCCCCTTTTTGGTAATTGATGACAACCCTTATACAAAGATATCAATTGAAATTCAATTGAATCCATGTTGCTTGCCCAAGCATATTTACAATGTGTAAAAGGATATGGACAAGTTTCATGAACCCCATATGATAGCAATTGCTCCCCCTACATATGTGCTAAGAGTTTGGGTTGAAGCTTTGCACATATGATTAGATAGGAAATATAGGAGTCAATTTCTACCAAATGATGCTAAGGTATAAGAGATGGACCTTTGAAGCGTGATACCAATCGGAGTACACCAATATACCATCCTTAGCACCATTAGTAACTAGACATATACAAGAACTAGAATACCCCATGAGATCAACACTACATGTAAGGGTCTAGTTTCCATAGAATGAACATAAGTCTAGTTACTTAGCCTATGCATGCTAGTTTTTCATTTCAACATTCAAACCTACAACTAGCATACACCACACAAGCATGGATTTTTGAAATTAAAACTTGTGCCATGCAAGCAAACATATGTAATGCTCATTCAAATGCACCATACAAGTTTATGAGCTTGCTCCCCCTATTTGTATGCTCAAAATTTGAATTAGAATTAATCTCCTTCTTTTGTCATATATTATCTCTCCCCCTTTGTTTTACTATCTTTGTACTCTATTTCTCCCCCTTTGTCATCAATGACCACAAAGGCTTAAAGTATAGATAGGGTAGGATTATTAATGTCAACAATTTGCACAAAAGGTGGCCTCAAATTATAGATATGTTGGGGTGAGACCATGTGAAATGAGGATCATTTTCCCAATTTGTTCAATCTAGAGTACTTGCAAAAGTTATTTAACTCGGTTTGATCCAAGAACAAGCTTCTTCACACCTCCAAATAAGGGTTATCTTGTACCATGTTGAGTTAAACACTTATAGCTCATTTTCTAAATCAAACACTAGGTTTATAAGCCCACAAACATGTCATATGCTACCACTAGATCATTTCAAACATACAAGCAATAGTGGTACCATTCAAGCATCAAATTCATTTGATTTTCATGAATGAGCCTATTCAAATGTGAAATATGTCTAGATGCACTAATCATGTCCTTAGCAAGGATGTATGCCATGCCAATCAACTTTTACCTTGAATTGCTCGAAGGAGAGGCATGTCATATAATAGGGGTGCATCAACACATATTGGAGAAGTCAAGTATGTTCAATTCATTCCTTAGCTTGCAAAACCTCTTCTCATCAAGTGGCTTGGTGAATATGTCGGCAAGTTGATCTTCGGTGCCCACACTCTCTATGCAAATGTCCCCTTTTTGTTGATGATCTCTTATGAAATAATGACGGACATCTATATGCTTTGTTCTTGAGTGTTGAACCGGGTTATTGGTGAGCTTTACGACACTTTCATTGTCACATAGCAATGGCACTTGCTTGAACTTGATTCCAAAGTCACTCAAAGTAGCCTTCATCCAAAGTAATTGAGCACAACAACTACCGGCCGAAATATACTCCGCTTCGGCGGTTGAAAGTGCTATACTATTTTGCTTCTTTGATGACCAAGAACAAGTGATCTTCCCAATAGTTGACATGTGCCCGATGTGCTCTTTCTCTCAACTTTGCATCCCACATAATCGGAATCCAAATATCCAATCAACTCAAATTTTGCTCCTTTGGGATACCATAATCCAACATGTTGTGTATGCTTCAAGTACATCAATATTCTCTTTGTTGCCTTCAAATGACTTTCTCTTGGTGAGGCTTGAAATCTAGCACACATGCATACACTAAACATCACATCCGGCCTTGATGCGGTCACATAGAGTAGGCTTCCAATCATAGACCGATACATCTTTTAATCCACCATGTTGCCACTAGTATCATTATCCAAGCTTCCACTTGTCCCCATTGGTGTACTAATAGCTTTACTATCATCCATTCCAAACTTCTTGAGCATGTCCTTGATATACTTGCCTTCACTTACAAATGTGCCATTCTTCATTTGCTTGATTTGAAGACCAAGGAAGTAACTAAGCTCTCCAATCATGGACATCTCAAACTCACTTGCCATCATCTTGCCAAACTCCTCACAAAATTCTTGATTTGTTGACCCAAAGATGATATCATCAACATAGATTTGCATTACAAACAAGTCATTCCCAAGCTTCTTGGTGAAGAGAGTGGTGTCAACCTTTCCCATCTTGAATCCCTTAGAGAGTAGGAAATCCCTCAATCTCTCATACCATGTTCTAGGTGCTTGTTTCAATCCATACAAGGCCTTTCTCAACTTGTAGACATGGTTGGGTTTCTTCTCATCTTCAAAATTGGGAGGTTGCTCAACATACACAAGCTTATTGATGTACCCATTGAGAAATGCACTTTTCACATCCATTTGGTACAACTTGATGTTGTGGGCACAAGCATAAGCTAGCAAGATCCTAATTGCTTCCAATCTTGCAACTGGGGCATATGTTTCTCCAAAGTCAAGACCTTCAACTTGAGTGTAACCTTGAGCCACTAATCTTGCTTTGTTCCTTATCACTATCCCATCTTAATCTTGCTTGTTCCGAAAGACCCACTTGGTTCCAATCACATTATGATCCTTAGGCCTCTCAACTAAATCCCATACTTGGTTTCTTATGAAGTTGTTTAGCTCTTCATGCATAGCATTGATCCAATCAACATCCCTCAAAGCTTCATCTATCTTCTTAGGTTCAATGGATGACACAAATGAGAAATGCTCACAAAATGAAGCCAATCTTGATCTTGTTTGCACACCTCTTGAAATATCACCAATGATAGTGTCCAATGAATGATCTCTTGCAACATTGGTTGGTTGAAGCACTTGCACTTGATTACTAGCATTTGATTGATCACTTGGTTGAGATGATGATCTAGCCATTTGTTGATTTTGCACATTGCCATCACTAGTGCTTGCTTGGATTTGATCATGAGAACCACTAGCTTGCACATTTGAGTTAGAGAGCACTTGATTCTTGTCATCTTCAATATCAATCACCTCTCTAGGCCTTAACTCACCAATGTCCATGTTCTTCATTGTATTGACCAATTGAGTGCCTCTTACATCATCTAGATTCTCATCTTCCTCTTGGGAACCATTTGTTTCATCAAACTCCACATCATAAACCTCCTCAAGAATACCACTAGCCAAATTCCAAACTCTATAAGCCTTGCTAGTAGTGGAGTAGCCAAGCAAGAAACCTTCATCACATTTCTTTTCAAACTTGCTCAATCTAGTGTCTTTCTTCAATATATAGCATTTACAACCAAAAACCCGGAAGTATGCTATGTTGGGCTTTCTTCCATTCAATAGCTCATAAGGTGTCTTTTCCATCATGGGGTAACAATAGAGTCAGTTGCTATAGTAGCAAGCCGTGTTGATTGCTTTGACCCAAAATGAATGACTCACATTGTACTCACTCAACATTGATCTTGCCATGTCAATCAAAGTTCTATTCTTCCTTTCAACTAAGCCATTTGATTGAGGAGTGTACTTGGCCAAGATTTGATGTCTAATTCCAAATTCATCACATAACTCATCAATTCTAGTGTTCTTGAATTCACTACCATTGTTACTTCTAACTTTCTTGATGGTTGTTTCAAACTCATTGTGAATGCCCTTGACAAAAGATTTGAATATTGCAAACACATCACTCTTGTCACCAAGAAAGAATACCCATATGTATCTAGTGAAATCATCCACAATCACAAATCTATATTTGTTTCCACCAATGCTAGTGTATGTGGTTGGTCCAAACAAGTCCATGTGCATTAACTCAAATGCCTTGGATGTACTCATCATGCTCTTCTTAGGATGTGTATTACCAACTTGTTTTCCGGCTTGACATGCACTACATAGCTTATCTTTCTCAAAAGTGACATCTTTCAAGCCTCTAACTAAGTCATGCTTAATCAACTTATTCAATTGTTTCATTCCAACATGACCAAGCCTTCTATGCCATAACCAACCCATGCTAGACTTAGTGATCAAACATGTTGACAATTGAGCTTCTCTAGCATTGAAATCAACTAAGTATAGATTCTCATATCTAAATCCTTTGAATGTCAAGTTAGAGCCATCTACACTTATGATCTCTACATCATCCACACCAAATATGCATTTGAAATCAAGATCACACAATTGAGCTACCGACAATAGGTTGAAGTTCAAGCTCTCTACTAGTAGCACATTGGAAATGCTCAAATCATTAGATATTGCAATCTTACCAAGCTCTTTGACCTTGCCTTTGCCATTGTCACCAAATGTGATACTATCAATCACATTGCTCTTGCTTTTATTGATTGAATTGAACATTCTTGAATCACCGGTCATGTGTTGTGTGCACCCACTATCAAGCACCCAATGCCTTCCTCCGGCTTTATAATTTACCTACAAAAGAAGATTAATTCTTTTTAGGTACCCAAACTTGCTTGGGTCCTTGTAGGTTAGTCACCAAGGTCTTTGGTACCCAAATGGCCTTCTTCTTTGAGCCCACAATTGGTGTACCAATGAACTTAGCCTTCACACCGTTGGCACCCTTATAAAGCATGTAACAAGAATCAAACTTGATTGAGGATACAATAGGTAGCTTGTTCTTGTTAGTCTTGTAATTTTGCTCTATATGCCCAACTTGCTTGCATCTATTGCAAAACCGACCATTGCCCTTCACAAAGCTAGCTTTGGGAGTGACAAAGGCCACCTTGCCTTTCTTGGGGGTATAGCCTAATCCTCTTTGTTGAGAGAAAATCTTTGGCTACCCAAGCATTTTAGCAAGTGGGCTTCTCCACCATAGGCATTGCCTAAGGCACAAGTGAGCTCATTCACCTCCTTCTTGAGGTTCTCATTTTCCACCATTAGTGATGTATCATTCATAGGTGGAGTAGTAATGGTTGTGCTACAAGAAGTGTTAGTGGGAGCAACAATAATGTGTTCATGAAAAGATTCATCAATAAGATCACATGTTAGTCCCACATCACATGTTACTATCACTTGCTCCTTCTTGGCTTCCTCCTTCTTGACTTGCTCAATGAGAGAGGAGTGAGCCTTTTCAAGCTTAGAGTGAGCTTTACCAAGCTTCTCATGGGCTTCCATTAGCCTCTCATGAGTGGCATTGAGCTCATCAAGGGATTGCTCAAGAAATTTGACTTTCTTGTTCAATTCCTTGCACTCCTTTCTCTTCATCTCAAAGCAAGTATGCACTTGCTCACACATGTCCATGAGCTCCTCCTTGGAGTACTCTTCATCATCATCATCATCACTCCTACAAGCATCACTTTCACATTCATCATCATCACTCACATCATATTTTACCTTGGTAGGTTTTGCCATGAGGCATGTCAATGGAGTGTCGAAGATGGAGGGCTTGTTGTTGATGGCGATGCTTGTTAGTGCTCTCTTGATAGATTTCTTGTCATCATCACTAGAGCTATCACTATCCGAAGAGCCATCACTATCCCATGTGACCACATAGCCTCCACCCTTCTTCTTTTGGAAGGTCATTCTCTTCTCCTTCTCCTTTTCTTTCTTATCCTTCTTGTGCTTCTTCTTCTCATCCTCATCATTGTCACTATTGTATGGACAATTTGGTACTACATGATCGGGGCTTTTGCAATTGTAGCATCTTCTCACATACTCTTTCTTCTTGGTGTGATCTCTTCTCTTTCTTGCACCATAGCCCTTCTTCTTCATGAACTTGCCCATCTTGCGCACAAAGAGAGCCATAGCTTCATCATCAATATCACTAAGATCATCATCACTTGATTCTTTCTTGGACTTGCCCTTGTTCTTTGATGATGATGAGCTAGCCTTGAATGCTATGCTTTTCTTCTTCTTGTCTTCTTCTTCCTTCTTGTCATCCTTGTCATCCCCCTCCCTTTCCACACAGTATGTCTCTTGTGCCATGACATCACCTAGTACTTGGTTGGGGGTAATATCCTTCAATCCTCCTCTTATGATGAGCAATCTCAACATCTCAAATCTTAGAGGTAGGCACATTAAGAACCGATGAGAGACATCATCATCCTTGATCTTTTCTCCCAAAGCCTTCAAGTCATTGACAATTACTTGCAATCGATGGAACATCTCCAGAATGCTCTCATCTTCCTTCATCTTGAAGCTTGTCAACTTGTCCTTGAGGATGTACAACTTGGTGCTCTTCACCGCCAGTGTGCCCTCATATGTTTCTTCCAATCTTGTCCACACCTCATTAGCTCTTTCACAATCCTTGATTTGCTCAAACACCTTGGAATCAATGGCATTGTATATGGTGTTGAGAGCCATTGTGTTGCATTGCTTGTTGGTCTTGTCTTGGTTGGTGGGATTGTCGGGATCGATGATAGCATAATCATTCTCGGTCACTTCCCATACTTGATCATTGATTGAACCAAGATACATCCTCATCTTTCTCTTTCAATAATCATAGCATGTGCCATCAAAGGACGGTGGTTTGCCCCCCACATGGTTGAACACAACTTGAGCCATAATTTGACACCGAGGTTGTTAAGCCTTCAATCAAACGGTGACCACGGCTCTGATACCACTTGTAAGGTCCTAATATGGCTAGAGGGGGGGTGAATAGCCTATTTAAAAATCTACAAATCAACTAGAGCAATTTGATTAGTATGACAAATAGCGTAATGCAAACTTGCTCTAGCTCTACAAGGGTTGCAAGCCACCTATCCAACAATTCTAGTTGCAATGATTACTTAGGCACACAACTTCCAATGTAATTACTCACTAAGAGCTCTTAATCTTGCTACTCTAAAGAGCTCAACTAGATGAATGTAAATAATAAAGCAAGCTCTCAATTCTAATTACACTAAAGAGCTTGTATCAACTAGTTTGCAAGAATGTAAATAAGTGAGTAGAGTGATTATACCGATGTGTAGGGGATGAGCCAATCACAAGAAGAATATATAGCCATTCACCGGGAGAATGCCAAAGACAAGAGACAATTGATTTTCTCCCAAGGTTCATGTGCTTGCCAACATGCTACGTCCCCGTTGTGTCGACCAACACTTGGTGGTTCGGCGGCTAAGAGGTGTTTCACAAACCTCGTCCACACGATAGGACGCCGCAAGAACCGACCCACAAGTGAGGTAACTCAATGACACGAGCAATTTACTAGAGTTACCTTTCGGCGCTCTGCCGGGGAAGGTACAACTCCCCTCACAATCACCGGAGACGGCCACGAACAATCACCAACTCGTGCCGATCCTCCACTGCTGCACCGAGCCATCTAGGTGGTGGCAACCACCAAGAGTAACAAGCGAAATCCGCAGCGCAACACGAATACCAAGTGCCTCTAGATGCAATCACTCAAGCAATGCACTTGGATTCTCTCCCAATCTCACAAAGATGATGAATCAATGATGGAGATGAGTGGGAGGACTTTGGCTAAGCTCACAAGGTTGCTATGTCAATGAAAATGTGCAAGAGAGAGAGCTTGAGCCGGCCATGGGGCTTAAATAGAAGCCCCCATGAAATAGAGCCGTTGTACCCCTTCACTGGGTAAAACGCGCTCTGATCGGACGCTCCGGTCATACTGACCGGACCCTGGACACAGCATCCGGTCCACAGATGTAAGCCACGTGTCATTCTGAGTTAAACTTGAGCCGTCAGATCACAACGGCTATAAACTGACCGGACGCTCCGGCAAAACTGACCGGACGCTTAACCACCAGCGTCCGGTCGTTTACAGTAAGGGTCCAAATCCGGTTTTCTTCAATCGGACGCGTCCGGTCCACCTTGACCGGACACAGACCAGCGTCCGGTGCTAAACCCTAGTCACTGTGTCGCCATGTCAGTTTGACCAGACGCAGAAACCAGCGTCCGGTGCATCTCAGGTCCAGCGTCCGGTGCAACACCGAAACTGGCGACCTCTCTGCTACGCCTGACCGGACGCACCGGTCCACCCAAGATCAGCGTCCGGTCACTCACAGTGACCTCCAATTTTTCTGTCTAGGGTGCCGGTGGCACCGTCGGACTGTCCGCACTCTATGGGCGGACACTCCGCCGGTGGAGTTTCTTACCCTTGCACCCAAACTTCACCTACCCTTGATCAAATGTGCCAACCACCAAGTGTATCACCTTGTGCACATGTGTTAGCATATTTTCACAAACATTTTCAAGGGTGTTAGCACTCTACTAGATCCTAAATGCATATGCAATGAGTTAAAGCATCTAGTGGCACTTTGATAACCGCATTCCGATACGAGTTTCACCCCTCTTAATAGTACGGCTATCAATCCTAAATGTGATCACACTTGCTAAGTGTCTTGATCACCAAAACAAAATGGCTCCTACATTTTATACCTTTGCCTTGAGCCTTTTGTTTTTCTTTTTCTTTTTTTCCAAGTTTAAGCATTTGATCATCACCATGCCATCACCATCGTCATGATCTTTGCCATTGCTTCGTCACTTGGAGTAGTGCTACCTATCTCATAATCATCTTGATAAACTAGGTTAGCACTTAGGGTTTCATCAATTAACCAAAACCAAACTAGAGCTTTCACGCGCCCGAACACCCGGGAGGATGGCTTGATGTAGGCGGTGCCGGACTGCAGCGCGATGCGGCCCAGGAAGAAGAGGATATGAAAAGATCTAGGGGGCCTCTCTGCTTATTTGCACGCCCCAAACCAGGCTCACGCGCGGCTCACGTGCGCTTGGACACAGTCAGCGCCACGCTATCCACGCCACGTCGGCCAAAACCTTGTTCCGATGAGTTATGGACCTAAGTGGCATACTTAAACAATATTAGGGTGCCAGAAGTACGATTTGAGAGTTTGTGGACCTAAGTGTCACCCTAAGACAAGTTCAAGGGCCTACGATGCATTTACCTCAATTTGCACTATGTCAATCTTCAGTTTGGTAGCACGTAGCACTATGACAGTTTCTATTCACAGATCTGTTGCAGAGCTCGCTCACCGGCTTGTTTTATTAGTTCAATATGAAATGTAATTACTTTTATCAATTTGCAAATAGTAGCAAAGAAGAGATGTATTTTTTTTTCTTATGTTTAATATGAGCCTTTTCTGTCAATTGTCTGACTTTCTAAATGAAAATTGCCATGCGAATAGTTGGTTGTTTCCATTATTGTTCCTCTTGTTTAATATACCATGTTGGTCGTGTGATTGATTGCACTGTATATATGACATTGTCTTATTGACTTCTGGAAATATTTGGTGGTATGTAATCTAAGGGACACTTACTCTAAAATTTGACTAAAGTATTTGAATGATCCACTAGGTTAGTGAAGAATTATATCTTAACATCCCATGGTGTGTGGCGACAGTTTGTGTGTTCACAGCTACAATTTTGTATGCAAATGCTTCTTGGGCTACTTATCAGGGAAGCACGAGTTCTCGGCACATTCTTACCATCTACAAATTATGTTTTTACTATGCTTTTTTATAACTGCTTATTATGACTTTTTTTTACAGGAAACAAAAAAAGGCATTTGAGCAGGATTAATGGCAGCAACTATTTTGGCAATGGTAAATTGCACTAGCGCCTTCCCTAGCAACTTAACCATGATAAAGAAAGGCTAAATTGGTAACAAAGCTTCATATTTACAACCTGTGAACAATCTAAATTTCTAATATAATTTTTATGGTTAAAATTAACCAGTTCTAAAATCCTTTACAATTATTGTCATGAAGGTCTGCGAAGGATATTGTTGACAAGAATGCTGGTTCATATTTCTATAATTTTCAAACAACTTTCAACGTCTGGAGACAACTGAGTGCTGCAGTTCTTTCTTTTTCTGCCTTTATTATGACTCTTCTTCCTCCAGCAACTTTTAGCTCTGGTGAGCATTTATAGAAGTTGCAATTTGCATGTATCACCAGTTCACCACATCTATGCAAAACATAGAGTAAAGTTTCTTTTCTGAAAAAAGAGCCTGGAAGTTCTCTGATAGTTCATCACATCTTGCATTTGATGTGCAATAAATTATTCAATGTACTGCAGGAAAAAATTTACTGTGTTCATAGCTTCCTGAAGTAAAGCCATGAAATGTTAAGATCTTACTATGTATACCTGATAATGTTGAATCGCAAGTAAAAATATATTTGTTGCTAGAATGCAAGGCATGATATTTGGTGAATAATGCAGAATATTTCTTAATCACTTATTATTTTGTATAAGAACTACTGAACTCTGAGCCCAAAGGGTTCAGAATAGAAACACCAAGATTAATACATGACTACTTACCAAAACTACATTCATTTGGTATCGTTCATGGGCAGGCTTTGAAGGAATGGCATTGTCATCAGAAACACTAATCACTCCATTTTGTACATGTGCAAGCTTTGTAGGAATGGCATTGTCTTATGGTCTATCCCTAAATAATTCCTTTGTTTTCTCTATCCAAAATCAGTGCCAGCTATCAAATCAAATTATCTCTGTGGAAAAGGTGGGCCATGGCATAGGACACTCTAGACAATACAAATTCGTTGCATTCATGGTGATTGTTTCTGATTTTGGTATTCAACGAGATGTATGGGACGGGTCAATGCTGGTGCTGAGCAGGAAATTGAAGATCCAGCTTATGGTTATTTCTGAAGCAATCATGTTGTTTCACTGGCTCAAGTTCGGTTCCTGAAAGAAGTTTGATGTTGGAAAATGAGTTAGTATATGGTGATAATGGAGCTCGTTTACTTCATCCAGCCCTGGTACTACTCATGTGGAAAGAATGTTACCCTTTTAGTTGTGGGTTCGATTTTGATATGAATGTAAATATGGTGTCGATGCTTAGCAGCCAACTCTTGTTGTAAACACACTTTATTTCTCTATCTAAATTCTTATCATCCATTACATGAATCGAGCAGCCAACTCTTGTTGCAAATACACATTTTATTCCTATATCTGAATTCTTGTCACCTGTTACACGAATTCTCTCAAATGTACTATTGTTTCTTGAATTTTTCAAATTTTCAATGTTTTTCTCCTTTATCAATGAACTTTTTATAGACACGTGCATGCTGCACGTGCCTATCCACTAGTAGTCCCCAAAAGGCTCCAATACATGCAAGTAAGACTGATTCTACACTCAATTCCTAATAAAACTAAGTCATAATAGCACATCTATCTTGAGTCCTATTACAAGTAAGATTTTAGTTACCTACAACAATCTCCACCTTGACTCTAATCATTTGGATTCATTGTGCTCCTCCAAGAATTTGCTCCAAATCAGCTCTCTTTTTTATTTATACTCCCACCTTGTGGGTGACCCCACCACAGGTGCTCATGCGCATCACCACAATGTGTGTCAGTGTCCAAGTTGGAGTGCTTGGTTCTTCCACTTGAAAGCTCCTTCATTGTCTCATTTGGTTAACCGCACCACCTCCTATGGCCCTTCATGTCATAGGTTTGTACTGCCTCCAAGCTGCACCTGGTTGCTGGTACCACACGGTTAATCCCACCATGTGTTCCTTCTTCCAACAGCTCACATGAATATTTCACAATAGTAGGTATTGAAGAATCCATACAAGAAATTTTACTAAATTTTAAAGAAAATGTATTGAGAAGTAATCTCTATGGAGTTAGAGACGCGTCAATTTACGTCAAAGGTCCTAGATACATAACCGCTCAAGATATAATCTTACCGCCTTCCATAGAAATCGTTGATACGACACAACCTATAGCTAACTTGAGAGAGCCCGTTGATTTCTGTATTGAGTTAGAGATCGAGAGAGATCGCGGATATCATACGGAACTCAGAAAGAACTCTCAAGATGGAAGTTATCCTATAGATGATGTATTCATGCCTGTTCGAAATGTGAATTATAGTATTTTTTTCTTGTGGGAATGGAAATGAAAAAACACGAGATACTTTTTTCTAGAAATATGGACGAATGGAAGTTTAACTAAAGAAGCGCTTTATGAACACCTCTACGACTGTTAGATTTTGCAACCGTCTTTACAACGTTGCACTTGACTGTTGTTGAGATTTGAGTACCTCTCATTGATGAAACGGCTTCCTTTTCCTGATCAGAATACAACCTTGGAGTTCTAGCGACCTCACGAATATTAATTGTATTATTTTTTCAAGTCAGGTATATATATACCAAACTCCTGTTAGTGCACAATTTGTTACATTATGCATCACCTATGAAACCATCTCCAACCTCAGGGGCCGCGTACTCCTTGCAATCCATTAAGTAAACAGTATTGTTCACCAGTTTAGAGATCCTTCGTCAAGCATCTTCCACACCGAACATATATGGAAGCAACTCCCTGAATCTAATATCCAACCATGAGTAGTACCTAGTTGACTGACATAAGTACATCATTTTTATCACCACTTGCCACTAGACATGCTCCTATCATAGTCTTCAAACTTGGACAATCCTTGATTTTTTTAAAAAAAAGAAATTGGGCAGTCCTCACTTGGCATTGACTCGTACATTTGTGTTGGGGACTAATGTATTGGTGACATGGTTTAGGAATCATACAATTTTCTAGAACATAGGTGGAATATTTGGAACATCTAAAGTGGAGTCTATCAATAAGTCCCATACTATGGCCTCAATATATATTGCGAGTGATACCAAAAAAAACACAGGAACAAAGGTAGGCTATCTAGCTCCAAAACACCCTATTTACCACTCATATACACCTTTTTATTTATATTCCTCTATGGATGGAGAAACCAATACTAGTAAAAAAAATATTTTAGGAGACAAGGGATTTTATTAATGGAGGCGGTCATAAATTCTTAGAGTCGCAAAATAGCTACTGAATAATTTTGGAGGTGGTAGCTCTATTTATGGAGACGGTCCAAAAACGTACGTTTATGTAAATTCATTTACAGAGGTCCGCCTCCGAAAATAAATTGAAGACCATCTTAAGAGGCGGACCTCCTAAGAGGCCCGCCTCTAGAACAGCCTTGAAGCCCGCTAGGTCCAATACGATGGTCGCATATATAAGAGAGACTTAGGGTTTGGAACTCCTCCCCTGCACTCCTCTCTCACCACATGCCTCCACCAGGCCCAAAGCGACTTAGGGTTTGGAAGTCATCAGACGCCCTCCTCCATGCACTCTCCTCTCTTCCACGGCTAAATGGATCTCGAGCAGCGACGGCGATGGCATGGCGCAGTGCTGGAGCGGCGGTGGTGGAGCAGCATATGAGCGCACAACCTCTCGTGTGGCGGTTGCGCGGCCTCGTGGCAGAGAAATCTGTGGCGAGATCCGGCAATAGCGCGTCCTCCCCTCTGACAGCCGCGGCTTCATCCTACCCCCACACACAAAATCCAGCGATGGCGGTGGTTCGTCGTCCATGGCGGGACCATGACATGGTGGTGGAGCCCTGGCGACCGAGGTCGTGGTGAATCCAGAAATGACGATGGTGGGTGTGGCGTGTCCGCGAGCGGCCTCGGTGATGGTGGCGTGTCTACGAGCGGCTCAGCAGCAGCAACAACATTCCCGGAAGTAGGCTTGGCATCGGGCCTGGGAGTGGGCTCGACGTCGGGCCTAGGCCTTTTTTGTTTTTTTAATGTATTTTCACAGGCGGTCATTATGACCACCTCTGAAAAATAGATTAACAGAGACGTCGACTTGGAGGCGAACGTGTTGCCCGTCTATAGAAACCAAATATGGCCGCCTCCAAAAAATGTTTTACGTGTGGTAATGCTAAGTACTTCCCGTATATATATCTATAAATACATATTAATATGGATGAAAAAGATAATATCTTGCTTATATGTACATTTTAGTAGTACGTTATGCGTAATGTACTAGGTGGTATAATATTTTTGCAGCACTGAACGTAACTTTGCCGCCGTATGTGTTTATAAAATTGACTGGTTTGAGGTATGAACCTATCCACTGTTCGATTTGAGATCCTCATTTTATTTAGGATGACGCTATTCCTTATATATTGTTACCTTGGTTATTAGTTCAAATTGAACTTACAAACATTATTGAATACTAGAGGATGAAAGGAGTATTATACTAACCATGTGCTGTCAGTACATTTCTTTTTCCAATTTTTATCTGACATATGTTATTGAACGCCTGTGATCAAATGTGGCGCTTATAATCTTTATTTATAATGCTTTAAGACAGCAATCCATAGCAGAGCGGCAAATGCACATCTGGAGCACAAGTAAAATAATATATACCATCTGGCAATACTTCACGGCCACGTACCTGTCCCTTTCCACACAATACAGCGTAGAAGCACCGTACCGTATCGATTCATACTTACAACTTACAAGAATAATACACGTCTGTAGCTATATATACATACCCATACCACCCAGCTCCAATCACCAAATCAATAGGCATAGTGCACAGCAGCAGCAGGCCAGCATCAGCAACCAATTCACAGGCCTGATCGATCGAGTGATCGACCATGGCCACCCTCAAGGCATCGATCTTGGGAATCCTCGGCTTAGCCTTCTTCTGCGGTGCAGCCCTCGCTGCTCGCGACCTCAATGACGACTCAGCCATGGTGGCGAGGCATGAGCAGTGGATGGCGCAGTACAACCGCATCTACAAAGACGCCAACGAGAAGGCTCAGCGGTTTGAGGTGTTCAAGGCTAATGTTAAGTTCATCGAGTCGTTTAACGCTGGTGAGAACCGTAAGTTCTGGCTCGGCGTCAACCAGTTCGCCGACCTTACCAACGACGAGTTCAGGGCTACCAAGACCAACAAGGGCTTCAAACCCAGCCCTGTGAAGATCCCTACCGGATTTAGGTATGAGAATGTTAGCGTCGATGCGCTTCCGGCGACCATAGACTGGAGGACCAAGGGTGCCGTCACTCCCATCAAGGATCAAGGCCAATGTGGTAAGTACATTTAGAAGGAAGACTTGTGGCAACACGTACTATTCTGAAGTACTCCTAAATTAGAGTGTGACATACCTTGAAACATAACAATCAATTGCAGGCTGCTGCTGGGCGTTCTCAGCCGTAGCTGCCACAGAAGGCATCGTGAAAATCAGCACCGGCAAGCTCACCTCCTTCTCGGAGCAAGAGTTGGTGGATTGCGATGTCCATGGTGAGGATCAAGGTTGTGAGGGTGGTTTGATGGACGATGCTTTCAAGTTTATCATCAAGAATGGCGGCCTAACCACGGAGTCCAGCTATCCTTACACAGGTGCAGATGGCAAGTGCAAGAGTGGATCAAATAGTGCTGCAACCATCAAGGGCTATGAGGATGTGCCGGCAAACGATGAGGCTGCCCTGATGAAGGCTGTGGCGAACCAGCCCGTGTCGGTGGCAGTGGACGGTGGAGACATGACATTCCAGTTCTACTCTGGTGGTGTGATGACCGGCTCATGCGGTACTGACTTGGACCATGGGATTGCAGCCATTGGTTATGGACAGACCAGTGATGGCACGAAGTACTGGCTGATGAAGAACTCATGGGGCACCACTTGGGGCGAGAATGGTTATCTGAGAATGGAGAAGGATATTTCGGACAAGAGGGGCATGTGTGGCCTAGCCATGGAGCCTTCCTACCCTACTGAGTAGGCAGAACCTTCACAAAGATTAAGATCGTAAATAAATACTTAGACGGAATAAATCGATGCTTCTAAGTCTTTTTATTTACTATGTATATACAGCTGGTCTGGTTCATATGTGTCTGTAAATTGTGTTTCAAATTGATCTTCTACATGTATTCTACAGTTCTGTATTAAAAAAAAAACATGTAATGTGCTTAATGTGTAATGATCAATCATGAATACATGCTGCTTATTTTCTTGAAGCGAATATTCAGAAATGGCCAAGGCCAACACAAAGTATCATGGGCTAACAGGGTAAATTGGGACTAACTAAATTTTAAACAAGAATAAGTAGGACCCTAACCCTATAACTTTGAGTTCAAAAAACAACATTAGCCTATGATTCTTGTCAGGACGCCATACCACACATTCTAGGTGTAACATTAAGCTAAACAATGAGCAAGCTATTGGACATTGCAAGATGGTAAATATTCATTAGATGAGGAAAAGTAAAGACTCCCACAATCACCAAGAACTCTTCCTAGCACTTGTTGGAGCACCTCACCAAAGTGTATAGGTCCTTCTTGTGGCACTAAGACTGAAGTCCTCATGAATGAAATGCACTTGCATCTCTAGATACGCAGGCTTCCAAACAAGCACAAAAAGCTTCTAAATAACACTCCCACTATCACCAAGAACTCCTCCAATTGCCAAGATTATCATGGTATTGACAAGCACCAAGAGTAACAAGCCCCTAGCTTCACTTGACCCAAATCCAACTTAAACTACAGCTGGATGTGCACTGCTTGCAAATTTAACAGAGAACCGGAAGCCGAATCAAAATAACCGAAACCGAAACTGAAAAATTTGGTCCCTACGGTTCCTACTTTCAGCTAATCAAATTTTACTCGATCAATTCGGTTCTCATCCTCGGTTAACCGAAAAACCAAGGAACCAAAGAAGCCCATAAACAAATATCAGCCCATCTAGCCCAACAAAAAAAACCTATAGTATATAAGCAGTCCAACTCACTTCACACCCCTCCCAGCCCCTGCCTCTCATCTCTTTCTCCCTAGCCGACCGTACCACACTGGAGAACACTCGCTCGCTCGCCTATTCCAGTCTCCATCGCTTGGTCGCTCCTCACCTTGGCGTAGAGGAGGGTGCCCCTGCTCCTTCCCCACCTTGGCGTGGCGGCACCCCTGCTTCTTTCCTCCCCGCGGTGGCACCCCTGCTCCTTCCCTACCCCGACGCGGCGGCGTGCCCGACCCGACCCAGACCGGCCCATGACTCAACCCATCAAGCCCGCTAAGAGCCCAGTCAAGCACAATAATAAGGACTAGTTAACATTGACTAACAGCCAAACCGCACGTGCTTCAGCTAATCAAGAGCTGCCACATGTCTATCCCTGGTGTTTTCTCTCTCCTCTTTATTTTTTTAGAAAATAGAATCATCTTTGAAAATTCATAGGACCTAAAAAAAATATGAAACTAGTGTCCATTTTTTTCTAAAAAAAGGCTCTACATCATAGGCTTGTGTTTGAGTGCATTTGGGTCTTTTGAATTTCACTTGGTTCTTTGTGAAGAATATCTATAGTAGTTGCATATTGTGAACCGTTGTCTCGTTTGATAGTCCTGGAGGAGTTCCAGCCTGACGAGGACTACGAGATGACCTGATCAAAGGTGCCACGTCCCACCCAACCTCGTAGAATCCGATTAGGCATGAAATAGATGCTA
Source organism: Miscanthus floridulus (assembly GCF_019320115.1). Taxonomy (NCBI): domain Eukaryota; kingdom Viridiplantae; phylum Streptophyta; class Magnoliopsida; order Poales; family Poaceae; genus Miscanthus; species Miscanthus floridulus. The sequence goes on from NC_089597.1 coordinate 46,107,813, forward strand.
GAGGTTTACTTTCCGCAATATTCTTATGATAGGTTTCATGGTAGAAATTGTTTGAGCCTATACCTTGTTGCAACCTTACACCAGCATACTCGTTGATAGGATAGACGCTCGCTTTACATACACTTGCTATTTACTTCTACTATTATGCATGATGCCTGGTGATGTGATACATAGGGTGGACATGCTTGTGTGTGGATTAGGCACTTAGTGCGCCACTGCTATATGGTTTATACCGTGGATGAGAGATTCTAGTGTGTGTCTCGGGTGTGTGGTGAGGGTCGAATCGACCAGCATGGTTGTACAATGAGTCCTTGGACGAGTCTTGCCGGGAGAGTGACCTGAGTCTCTGTCAGAGGTACCTGTGGCGGGTACATGTGAGTTGAGTAGTCTTGGGTTTCCATGTAGGGTGAGCCCCCAGGAAGGAGGTGCTATCGAGGGCACGGGAGGTAGAGCTTCCCACTTGAGGAGATGTCTTGTCAGGTCCTTCTAAGGACTGAGTTGGGACAAACAGTCCATAGGAACCTTTTCTTACACGTGACTTGCTCCCATTCACGCGGGGGATGGATATGATCTAACTAGGTCGATACCATTGCTACCAGGATGTAGGTGTTAGTGTGAGGGAGCTAGGGCATATCCTCTAGTGCTCTCAAGAGTCAAGACCCATAGTGACCACTCTGAGGCCCGATACTACATTTCACAGTCTAAGCATGACGGTGGTACTTCGATGTGACTCAAGGCTGAGTGGTAGTGTGGTATCGTACCAGCTAGATGCTAGCTCGGAATCAGCCTAGGCAGGTGCCGCCGATGATGGTGATCTTGTGGGTACAGGTGTATAGGCTCTGTGGAGTTGATCGATCTATACGTATAGTCGCGTCCTCGGTTATGGACATCTTTCCTATGTTTCTCTCTTCACTTGACTAGAGAGTGGTGTCTTCTTCTCTTCCCCTGGGTTGGCAAGGACGAGAGGGAGTTGTCTTGTCAACTAGAGAGCGTGGTGGTGAGATGTGAGAGTGTGTGGTGTGACTATGTTGGATATAGGATGGGATGGATGAATGGATGGATGGGATGATACCTTGTGGATATTTACACCTTGATGATGAGTTTTTCCATAGGAAACCCACCTCCAAATAGTAGGTTCTTTTCCTTACCCTTGCATACGACTGCCACATAGCAAGCAAAGCATGGGGTGGGAAACAATGGCCAATACAAACCGTACTGAAAGTTGTTGACACAGATGAGGAGCCCGAGTACAACTTCACCACCGACAGATGGGAGGATTAGAGAGTCTTGTCCTATGCTCAAGATGCTTGTGGAGTTGGAGTCTTGACCCGCTGAGGCGCTACGTCTACTATGATGTGTTATGTTTGAGTGTGTGTGTGTGTGATTCCACCATTATGGCGATATAATAAATATGGGTAAGCTTCTCTATGTGTACCCTTCTAAAACAGGAATTCACTATGTATGAATTGTGTTATCAGCTGGATTTCGATAATGTGATGGCGTGATCTCCAGGGGCTATCACATTATGGTTTGTTCTGTGGATTCTCCTTCAAGGAAACCGTGGATCGTTTCAAGGACAAGGGTCATCTCTTCATGAGGCAACCTCGCCGTCTCTTGTATCTATCTAGGTCCTTTTTGCAAGATTGACAGCATAGAGACAACATTGAAATCCCCGTTGTATATGCTCTTGAGGTAGCGTTTGGTTGGGAAACAAGGTGGAGTTGGTCTTGTCTCTTATTTTTGGGACGATACGACTCTATTTTTTATTTGGTTGAGAAGGGATTGAACTCTATTTTTTATTTGGTTGAGAAGGGATTGAACTGACCACTTTTTTGTTTAGAGCACGTTTAGTTCCCGGATTTGGGAGTGGCCAAATAATTAATGCATTACTGTAGCGTTTCGTTTGTATTTGTGAATTATTGTCCAAACATTGACTAATTAGTCTCAAAAGATTCGACTCGTAAAGTACAATCAAACTGTGCAATTAGTTTTTGATTTCGTCTACATTTAGTACTCCATGCATGTACCGCAAGTTTGATGTGACGGGGAATCTTCTTTTTGCATAGTGCATTTTTCAGGAGTTTGGTGGGAACTAAACATGACCTTAGTTTCAAGTGGGCGCGTAGTGTCCTAGGTGAGACACATAAATCCATCAGGGCCTTGTTTAAGTTTTTTCACTCTCTCTCCATCACATCAAATCTTTGGACACATGCATGGAGTATTAAATGTAGATAAAAAAATAACTAATTACACAGTTTGATTGTAAATTACGAGACGAATCTTTTGAGCCTAGTTAGGCCATGATTGGACAATAATTGTCAAATATAAACGAAAATGCTACAATGCCAAATACTGATTCCTAACCCTAATATAAACAAGGCCCAGATTTTTTTGGGACGAGCATACCTGGATCTGGTAGGACTATTCCCTCTGGATGTCTCTGTCGTGTTTTCCTGTCCCGCTGCAGTCAACTACTCCCTCTATCTCTAAATACATGTCGTTCTTGCTTCCCGAGAAATAACAAATTTGACTAATTTTATATAAAAATATTAATACTTATGGTACATAATTAATATAATTAGATAGTTTATTAAATCTATTTTTATAATAAATTTATTTAGAGATATCAATGCTGCACATATTTTATATAAATCTAGGCAATAAAAAACTGATAGTTATTTAGAGACGGAAATGATGAGCGAGAGAATCCTATATGCAACCAATCCTATGTTTGTAGCTACAGAATACTGCAGTCGACTACTCCCAGACCATAATGTGATCTCCAGGAGTACACTGCAGTCAATCAATGATGGCGAGCTTAGGTAGCCAAGCCAAGTGTTGTGGACTTGTGGTCGTGAGTGATGAAGGTAATAAATTTCCTTTGGAGACATGCGCCGCTTGTGCTTGACTTTGGAGTCCATGGGAAGCAGGTAGCCAACCCAACTTTGGACGCATCAGTCGGAGTTGTTACTGGGTCAGCATAGTCGAAGTTTGGACGCATCAGTTCATGTTTGAAAGAGTAAAATAGTCCTTAAACTTTGACCGAGGTTTCCAACTTTCTTTTTCTTTTGTGTTTTTTTTGGTCCCTAAACTTGTATCGGGTCTCATCAGCCGTCCAAACAAGTGCTCGAACGACCCGTTATCCTACGTGGTGTGCTGGTTCACACTTGACATGGAATCTAACATGTAGGGCCATGTGTCATCTCTTACTCCTCTCCCCCTCAACAATCATCAGGGATGTCACCATCCTGCACCATGCCACCACCGGTGCGCCTAGCTCACTCGCGCTCAACCCATCGGCCCGCGCCTCCTCATCCACTCCGCCCTCCCTCGCCTCAATGTCACCACCGAGTCGTCTCCCCAGCGGCCTGCAAGCCGGCCCGGTGACCTGCTCAGCACCCAGCGACCCGCACATCCCGCCGCCCTAGTCGCCCCCACGACTCGCATGGCCCCGGTGACCTGCTCAGCACCCTGTCGATCTGTGCAGCAGCACCTCCGACTGCAGGTAGCAGAAGCCGGCGCCGCGCGTCGGCGCCTACACAAACTGCGCTGCCGTACACCCACGCTCATCAAGGCACGCCTCGCTGCACGCGGCATCGCTCACCCTCTCCAGCGCCCTTAGGCTGGTGTGGTCGATGAAGTAGCCTTACCGGCCCGCCACAGCCGCCCGACGCCACCGGGACGCAGCCGCGGTTAGGCCGCCGGAACTCTACCGCCCAGAAGTTGGTCGCGTCGGTGCATGTCAGTGCACACACTGTAGGCGCCACACAGAATACTGCAGTCGACTACACTGCAGTCAATCAATGACCGCCATTATTGCTCACACTGCTAGCTAGGGAACGATTATGTATCCGTAGCTACAGAGTGAAGGTTGCAATGGCTGATCATTCTAAAAAAAACATCTTTGGAGGACATGCATGATGCTGGGACAATCGGTTTTGAAGCAAAAAAAAAAAAAAAAAAGAACAAACAAGGCAAGATTTGTGTTAATTCGCAGCACAAGAGTTCCAGCCCAGACGGTGCAACTTTAGTCATTTGAGTAGTACAGCAGAATAATATACTGAACCAAATTAATTCTATCACGACAACGAAGAGGCTCGTAGTTAGCAACTCACTCTGAACTAGCCTCAACCCTGCTAGTGCCACTGATGACTGCACGCACCATAAGCTCCAGGTTTTCAAACGAGGAACCGCCGGCGTCCATCGCCGTTCTAGCAGAAGCTGCGAGCTCAGCTGCTCTAGCCGCCGCGTGCTTCCCTCCCTCTCCCAAGATGAGCTCCCGTGCCAATGCCCCGATGTCTTGGCTTGCAACCAGTTCCCCGCCGCCCTCGCTGCCACCGTCGTCGTCGTGCCCTCTGTTGGATGGCCAAACCCTGAGTCCGGCTCCGAGCACGTCGACGACGAACTTGGCGTTCATCTTCTGCTCTGCCGCCAACGGGAACGCAAGAATCGGAACCCCCATGCTGATGCTTTCGGTCACCGAGTTCCACCCACAGTGACTGAAGAAGCCCTTGATGGCCTTGTGCCTCAGGACACCAAGCTGGTCGACAAAGCCTTGTAACACTTTACCCCTGTCTCCGAACCGCGCTTCGACCCGGTCCTCTCCATCAAACCATTGGGACCGGACCACCCATACGAAATCCACACCGGACCTGTCCAGTCCGGCCGCGATCTCCTCTAGCTGCGCCCGGCTCAGGTTAGCTTGGGAGCCGAATGCGACGTACAGAACCGGCCGGTTCATGCCGAGCCTGGAGTCGAGCCAGCCGGCTAGATTTGCATCCAGGGTTGTCTGCACCGCCGGTTCAGTGACGAGACACAGCGGACCAACCGGCCACACCTTCGGCGAGTTCTCCAGCTGGTTCATTTTGTCAATGTAGAGTGACTCGAGCTCATGGAAGGAATTGAGGATAGTGCCCCAGCTGGAGGCCGTGGCTACACCGCTCTCACAGATGAAGTCCCAGTGACGACCGGCTGGCTCCGGGTCGTCGAATGGCGGGTTCAGGTCGGCCGTCGTGAGCTGGAGCCCCGGCAAGCCGTCGACCTCGAACCGTTCCCACGGCGAGCTCACGGGCGCGTGCGGCTTCTGCACCAGCACGGCGAGCGTGACGTAGCAGGAGAAGGCGCCCATACCGAGCGAGACGAGCCGGGGCACGCCGAGGCCGTCGGCGGCGTCCTTGGCCCACGGGAGGAAGCCGTCGTGGACGAGCAGGTCCGGCCGGGGCTCCAGCCGCACCAGCGCGTCCGCGAACGCCGGGCGGAGCGCCGCGGTGGCGGAGATGAGATCCAGGAAGTGGGACTCGGAGGTGGAGGGCAGCTCCTCCATGCTCTGCGGGCCCGCGGATGAGGACGGGAACGGCAGCTCGAGGACGGCCGCGCCGGCGATCCCCGCGACGCCCGCACGGATGAAGGACGCCTCCCGCGGGGTGGCCAGCAAGGTGACCGCCGACGCGAGGCCCCGGCGCAGGAGCAGGCGGGTCAGGTGCAGCATCGGCATGGCGTGGCCCTTTGCCATGAACGGGAGCATCGCCACGTGCCGGAGCGTCGAGGACGATGGTGAGGAAGAAGCCATGGGATGATGGGAAGCTATAGCCAAGCGGAGCCTAGTGTTGGAGCGCAGCCACCAAGTGAAGGTAGAGTTTTTGAAGAGTGCGCTGCTTGACTTGGACGTCAGTGGGATGTGTTGTTAATTACTGTTTTTTAATCTCTTGTTAATTACTGTTAGGTGGGCTGGCAGCATCTTTCACAACGGCTAGCACGTTGTCACACGGCGCGGGTGTGCGTGGGTGGCATGTGAATATGTGATCGGATCTGTTGACCCCGTCCTTTCGTCGCCGTCTTTACAAAAGTCTTCCTGTCAAAGCCTGAAGACGGAGCCAGCCTCGCGTGAGGCAACCGAGCTGTCGCAGAAGCGTGTCGGCTGAACAAGGACTTCCTCATCAGCTACAAGGGCAAGGGCAAGTCATCGGTGGTGGCGGACTGGCGGCAGCCCACACCATCATCGGCTACAAGGGCAAGGGCATGTCATCGGCGGTGGCGGCAGCCCACACCATCGGGGTCGCAGAAGCGTATCGGCGGCAGCCCGCTCAGCCGCTGCCTTAGTTGCGGGCGGCGGATCCCTGCAACTAGGCCAGTCTCGGCCCCGGGCAGGGGCCACGTAACACTCGCGTCCAAGACTGTTTATATGGTCCTAGATTCGTGTAAAAACGCTAACCCGAAAGTCATACCTTTAGAACGAAAGTGTACTAAACCAACCAACCACAACCACACATGAGCTACTGGACCACTAATTGGCTAGGGTGTTACATGCAAAGCTAAGTATAATTGGTAGGGGTGCAAATGCACCTCTCAAAATTTATGAAAACAGTGGTTTCCTAGACCATGTTCGCTTGAACTTATCAGCCGTACCGTTTCAGCGAAATAACAATGTTTTTTTCTCACAACAAATCAACATCCGCCGTTTTTTCAGCCAGCCGAATAGAGCACTAGATTTTCACCATATATGCACATTTAATAGCACAAGTCCATATACCCACGAGTCAAGTGCACACCCACTAATTTGCTTTAGCTTCGCCACTCGCCCTGGGCACGACAGCAAGGCATTCCAACATGTGCGAACCACGTCTCTGTCTTCTTTTTTTGATAACCGGACAGTGTTGCTAATTTTTTAAAACTGGACTATGCTGCTATTCGCTGAAAATTGGGCTGTGCTCCTACTTTCTAAAAACTATGGATCAAGGTGCACCTGATTACTGAAACTATCAAAACAGGTGTGTTGAACTACCTGTACTCCTATAGCTTGCTGTTAGACGTGAATATGCAAGCTTTCTAATTTGTTAGCTATAATTGCAAGCTTTCTACGTGTTACATGAACGTGCAGTCTGTTACCTTTTTGTGAGAACATGATGTCTGCAAGACTGCATGTCTCCTATGAGTTACATGTGAACTCTCGCGGTTTGTTGGTAAACGGATCATGGCAAAAATGTTGCAATTATGTATAATACAATTATTATATTGATGGTATTAAAATTATTGTAATTATGTTCATCTTATATCTTATTTATTTATGCTTGACCGTCCTCCGTCAAAATGATAACATAATGGTATACAAAATGATATTCATAATTGATCTTGGCTACATCCAAAAGCATTAAACTATTTGCAGAAGACACACTGTCTGAAATGTACGACTTATCTTTTTAATTATGTGTATGTCAGATTCTAGTCACTTGCAGATGACCCCTGTCCGCGGGTTACAATGGCGGACACAGGCACCGAGCTGGCCGTGCTGCTGCCCAGGTCTATGACCAAATAAATCAATGATAAATTTTCTAAACAGTGAAAGATTAGGCTCTATTAGTCCACTTATAGCACTTTCTTTCTATCTCAGCTCGGAACTTAGCTTCTTAGTCCTTAGATTCGCCCCCCGGCGGGTTATACATGCCCTTAACACCGGCGAATAGACTAGATTTACATTGGAATTACCATGTCCAAACGAACAACTTTTATTCTTTTAATAAATAATATATCACTACTATAATAGCTAGTAGTAACTTCCAATAGCTTTCTCTACCAGTTTAATGGGTTCGGACAGAAGGTTAGAGAGGTGTACTCCCTCGTCCCTTCCTTCCCGAGTGCCACCTAGATTTTTGCTTTAAGACAACAATCCATAGCAGAGCGCCCAATGCACGTCTCAGGCACAAGTAATTTATGGCAACCATACATACTTCACGGCCACGTACCTATCCCTCTCCACACAATAAAGCGTATAGAAGCACCGTATCGCTTCATACTTGCAAGAATATAATTTGTCATAGAAATCGATCACAAATTTTGATTCGTCATTAAGATTTTCGTCATAAATATGCAAATTTCTACTAGTGGAATATCTATCACTGGGGTTATGTAAACCTCGTACTAGCACCATGATAGCGTAGCTAACCCCCTGATTAATTCTCCTTATCAGCTAGGGGATCGAGGCCAACAACCAGCGGGTGCGCTTGCGTGCCCCGGTGGATACGACCAGACACTGTGAAAGCATAGACCACCACTGCACGGGGGCTCTAGCTGAGCGAAATTAACTCAAGAACAGAGCTAAGGTCTTAGGATAACCTAGGCCCGCATCATTAGAGGGCCCCGACCGACTAAGCAAGGCTTGGCAAGCTAGCCTAGGCAGATGCCTCGGAGCTCCCGAAAGGACCCTGTCACATGGCAGAAGCCTAATACTCGCGTAGAAGCATAGTGCGATCAGCTCTGTCAGGGCGTTGTCCCCTATGCTTTAGTGTTGAGTTGCCTACCTATTTCGATGAGGGGTCACACCAGGGTCATGACACAAGATGACAAAGGGGCACTGGACCCACTCTTCAATCTCCTAGGCTTCATCTCCCTTGGCTGTAAGGAACGCTAGAGGATAGGAGATGAGGTCCAGGAAGTGAGACTCGAAGGCCGAGGGAAGCTCCTCCATGCCCTGTGGGCCAGCCGATGAGGACGGGAACGGCAGCTCGAGCACGGCCGTGCCGAGGATTCCCTCGACGGCCGCGCAGATGAAGGATGCCTCGTGTGGTGTGGCGAGCACGTTGACCGCCGACGCGAGGCCCTGGCGCAGGTGCAGCATCGGCATGGCATGACCTTTGCTCATGAACGGGAGCATCGCCACGTGCCGGAGCGTCGAGGATGATGGTGAGGACATGGCGAGCTTAGGTAGACAAGCCAAGTGTTGTGGACTTGTGGTCGTGAGTGATGAAGGTAATAAATTTCCTTTGGAGACATGCGCCGCTTGTGCTTGACTTTGGAGTCCATGGGAAGCAGGTAGCCAACCCAACTTTGGACACATCAGTCGGAGTTGTTACTGGGTCAGCATAGTCGAAGTTTGGACGCATTAGTCCATGTTTGAACGAGTAAAATAGTCCTTAAACTTTGACCGAGGTTCCAAACTTTCTTTTTCTTTTTTGATTTTTGGGTCCCTAAGCTTGTGTCGGGTCTCACCAGCGGTCCAAACAAGTGCTCGAACGACCCGTTATCCTACGTGGTGTGCTGGTTCACACTTGACATGGAATCTAACATGGTAGGGCCCATGTGTCATCTCTTCCTCCTCTCCCCCTCCACAATCATCAGGGATGTCACCATCCTGCACCATGCCACCGCCGGTGCGCCTACGCCACTCGCACTCAACCCATCGGACCGTGCCTCCTCATCCACTCCGCCCTCTCTCGCCTCAATGACTCGGTCACCACCGTGTCGTCTCTCCAACGGCCTGCAAGCCAGCCCGGTGACCTGCTCAACACCCTAGCGACCCGCACATCCCGCCGCCCTAGTCGCCCCCATGACTCGCATGGCCCCGGTGACCTGTTCAACACCCTATCGATCTGTGCAGCAGCACCCCCGACTGCAGGTAGCAGAAGCCGTCGCCGCGCGTCGACGCCATACACAACTGTGCTGCCGTACACCAGCACTCATCAAGGCATGCCTCCCTGCACGCAGCATCGCTCAGCCTCTCCAGACCCCTTAGGCTGGTGTGGTCATTGAAGTAGCCTTACCGGCCCGACGCCACCGGGACGCAGCCACGGTTAGGCTGCCGGAACTCTACCGCCCAGAAGTTGGTCGTGTCGGTGCATGTCAGTGCACACACTGTAGGCGCCACACACAGGTGTAGGACATCAAACACGGCACCCACCGACTCTCATATGTCGTGGCGGTAGTACCGGGTGGTCTCATTAAATCCTAGGTGGTGTTGTACCACTGCGGTGGCTCGGTACTGACGTAGGCGTAGAGGATGTCACACCGACTCTCGTATGTTGCGGTAGTAGTACCAGGCGGTCTTGCTGAATCCTAGGTGGTGTAGTACCACTGCGGTGGCTGGGCGTCGACGTAGACGTAGAGGATGCCGCAGGTGACGGCCATCGCGACACTCCGTTGACCACACGACGGCGCCTCCCCGACAGGGCGAGCGCGGTTGGCTGACCAGACCACCTACGGGATGTTGGCCACGACGGAGGTCATGAGCACACCACAGAGCTATCCACGTAAGTGACATGGTGCGTGGGGGAGGCGTCCGTGATGGCGAGGACAACGCCACTAATGAGGAGGGCAAGGGTGAGGGCCATGGCGAGGTGCATCATCCTCGCGTGCTGCATCGCAAACCAAACGGGCAGGGCGGGAGAGGTTTGGCGACGCGGGCGAATGCGGCGACGAGGTGCTAGCCGCAGCGAGGGAGAAGGAGGAGGGGGCGTGGGAGTAGCTGCGGTAAGTTGTGGCCGAGAGGGCGGCGGTGGACAAGGCTCACGCGCAGGCGAAGCGCCACGCGGAGCTGGCCGGGCAGTAGCCAACAAGCGGTGGATGAGGCTCGTGCGCAGGCGCACAGGCAGTGTTGTTTGTCCCATCGAGAGCAGAACGATGAGGAAACGAAGGGTTCAGCCGACACTTGGGCCCCACATCGTAGATTCATATCAAGTGTGAATCAGCACGCTACGTAGGATAACGGGTCGGGCAAGCACCCATTTGGAGTCATGGTGAGACCCAAAACAAGTTTAGGGTTCTATAAATCAAAAAATGAGTTTAAGACCTGAATGACACCTTGGTCCAAATTTAGGGACTGCCGGTGCATTTTACTAAAGTTTGAATGACCAGCACCGGCACATGTCGCAGGTGTGCATGATAACACCCTTAAAAGGTAGATTTAGAGCATGTTCGGATGAGCTAATTAATTGGGCTAAAAATTATCTGAAATTGGCTAAGGTTGACTAGATAGTTTGCTAACAACTAGTCGAAGACATGGCTAAAAAATTAGCCCACCTATTAACCCTCACGTTTGGATGTACTAAAACTAATTTAAACTAGTTTTTAACTAGCTAGCAATTAGCTCTTGATTGCAAACAGGCCCCTACTTTAGAACCTTACCATGTGCATACGAACAATTTTTAATCCTGCTACCAGTAGCTCCCAACATCTTCCTGTACAGGTTTGAATGCACGGGTACACATCGGAAGTTGGAGGTGTTATGTTGACACGTCCTCCCGCGACAAGCATGTCTATAGGCACGTCTATGTACGTGTGAAAATTGATAGAACGCTTGTCTTACCCTTGTGCTGTCGTCTCTGTTTTATTATATACTTCGATTGATACCTGTACTAGTAGACCTTGGATCATGGTTCAAACTTAATATCTAGTTTAAGTTTGACCAGGTTTATAGTAAATACTATTAGCAATTATGTTTTTAAATAAATTTGTTATGAAAATATATTCTATGACGAATCTAATGATATTTATTTTGCATCTTGAATGTCCGTACTTTTTATATAAATTTAGTCAAAGTTCAAACTGCTTGACTCCTCGAAAAGCGAGAATTGCATTCTTTGGTGGACGGAGGTAGTACTTGGAGTATGATACTATTCATAAATACTTCCTCCATACCTCAATTAGTTGTCGTTTAGGACATGATTGTGCTTACCAAGGAGTAATTAATTAGAGGGTATTTTTCCCTGTCTGCCCCTATTAAATACGGTTGTGGATGCAACCTATATGAGAAACAATCATGGTTCAGACTGGCTAGTGCAGTGAGGCTAACGCCCTGAGGACAAGGGCGTGGGTTCGATCTCTGGCAGCCACATCTTTTTTTGCTGTCACTGGCGATTTTGCATGGCACTGTTTCTGTGCAAGTGGTGTTTGTGCTGGGCCTCGCTGTGAGTGGCAATTTTGCATGGCGCTCGCTGGGTCGGGTGTGGGCGCGTTGCTGCTCATGCGCGCGCGCGTTTTGGCCCGTGCGCGCTCTCGTTTTTTGCGCGGTTTCGAATGTTTAGCGACGCGCGCGTTTAGCCTTCCATACAACTCGTTCTTTGGCGCTTTTTTTCGTTGCATAGCACCGTGCGCGCTCTCGTTTTCTCTGGCCGTCTATCCATCTACCCCTTCCTATTTAACCGGTGCTACAAGATGTTGAGGCTCCCGTTCAAGTAAACCATCCAAAGCATGACATGCCTGAAGAAGTTAGAAAACAAGTGTACCAAGCATTGTTGGCTAGAAGCAAAAATGGGAAACTAGGCAAGAGAGATACAAGCATTGTTGCCGATCAGTTTGGTGTACACATTCGATCGGTTCAGCGCTTATGGAAGCGAGGTAAAACCCAACTTGCTCAAAACATTCCGGTCGTGGTTGCTAGTCAAAAGAAGGGTAGATGTGGCCGTAAGGCAATCCCTCTTGATTTGGAACAATTGCGCAACATTCCTCTAAAGCAAAGAATGACCATAGAAGATGTGTCTAGTAGACTTGGTATTACCAAATCTAGGATACAAAGGTATTTGAAAAAGGGTTTGCTTAGGCGCCACTCTAGTAGCATCAAACCTTACCTCACTGATGCTAACAAAAAGACTAGGTTGAAGAGGTGCATTGACATGATTGAGCAAGGTTTGGTTGGTGATCCAAAGTTTAAGGATTTTTTTGACTTTGTGTTCATTGATGAGAAATGGTTCTACCTTTCTCAAAAATCCGAGAAATACTACTTGCTACCCGAGGAAGATGAACCACATCGCACTTGCAAGAACAAGAATTACATTCCTAGGATCATGTTTTTATGTGTTTGTGCTCGGCCAAGATTTAGAAATGGAGAGTGCATTTTTTATGGGAAAATCGGTTGCTTTCCACTTGTCACTTATGAAAATGCTATTAGAGGAAGTCATAACCATCTTCGTGGTGAACAAGTTATCAAGCCAATAACTTCAATCACAAGGGATGTCATTAGAGATTTCATGCTAAATCAAGTGTTGCCGGCCATTAGAGCCAAATGGCCAAGAGAAGATGTGCACAAGCCAATATTCATACAACAAGATAATGCACCTTCTCATTTAAAAGTGGATGATCCTGTTTTTTGTGAGGCTGCTAAGCAAGATGGGTTTGATATTCGGCTTATTTGTCAACCACCCAATTCTCCTGATTTCAACATTCTAGACTTGGGGTTTTTTCGTGCTATACAAGCTATACAATATAAGAAGGATGCAAAAACAATTAAAGATCTTGTTCCAGCCGTGCAGCAGGTAAATTGTTCACTTTTTCACTTGTTACATTGCTTCTTTAACAACTAAATGGAGTACTCATTGATTCATTTTCACTTTTCATGTAGGCATTCGTAGAGTACTCACCACACAAAGCAAATAGGATCTTTGTGACACTACAAACCATTTTGAAGGAAGCCATGAAGATAAAAGGATGTAACAAGTTCAAAATTCCTCACATTCAAAAACAAAGACTAGAGAGAGAAGATCGGCTCCCATTCCAAATAACTTTTGAAGCTTCCTTGCTAGCCGAAGCACTTGCTAGTCTTCCTGCAGCAAATTAGAAGAATGTAGTACCAAATTAGTTTTTTCAATCTGAAGCAAGAATGTAGTAGTAGCAAATTAGATTTTGCAAGCCGAAGCAAGACATGTACCTTACTCTTCATGTTTGCATCTTCCTTCATCTTTGCATCTTTGAACTTCTTCATGTTGTAGATCTCATCCACCTTCTGTTCAACGTGTTCAGGTACTAGTATTGTGTCTCCATCCATCTCAAGTTTGTCCACATCAGGGATGAACAGCTCGCAATCAAATTTGTCTATGCCATGTAGTATCCAAGTAGTGAGATCGTAGTCATCATGAACAAGACGGCAACGTGCACACCTACGAGCTTCGCGGCGAGCTTGGAAGCAGGCTTCTCCGAAGACGCCGCCACCGTGGAACATGCCGCAGCGAGCGCACTGCACCTTGACGGCGTCCAGCGCGATGTCGAGGGAGTCCGGCACCACCTCGACGTTGAACGGGGCGATGTCGAGGGAGTCCGGCACCACCTCGACGTCGAATAGGGCGATCTCGAGGGAGTCCGGCACCATCTCGACGTCGTCCGGGTTGATCTTGAGGGAGTCCGAGTCCAGCGCCATCTCAGAGGCAATCGTCATCTCCGAGTCCGGCGCGACCTCCGCGTCCAGTGTCTCCTCCATGGCGCGAGTGACCTTCATGGCGCCGGACTCCTCCATGGTGCGAGCGACCACCATGGCGCAAGGCTCCTCCATGGTGCGACCGATCTCCTTGGCGTGAGCTTCCTCCATGGCGCGAGCTTCCTCCGGGCGGCGAGGGACGCGAGCGCGCTGATGAGATAAAGGGAGGTGAGCGTGCTGTGGGCGAGCGTGTGTGGCCTGCCTTGACGCGAGAGCCGACGGGCGGCGACGCAGCGAACCAAGGCGACGCGCGATTAATTGCGAGTAGTTGGTGAGCGCAACGGGCGGCGATGGGAGGGGCATTCGCGTCCATAAGGCACTGCACGGGCGAGCGACGACAGGCTTTGTGAAAATGGGCTTAGTGCCCAGAACGACAGCTAATACGGGTATGGAGAGAGTATATTATATCTACATTTCTATGTCTATCTCTAATCGTAACTCTCTATACTTCTAGCATTCCCCCTCATCAGTCGCAACGGGACAGAAGCAAACGATTGGAACTAAATTTGAAGTCTTGTGTTTCCACCATCTTCTTCACTTCATCATCAACTGCACCTCTGATGGATGGTCCGACACTTAGGGCGGTGCCTCTATCCCCTTCTAGTGTCCTTCCTCTTCTCTCTCCTTTATTTCCTCCTGCAGTCATAGTGGGAGTGCCATGAACGATAGTGATCACAAGGACACTTTGACTGGAGTAGCTGCATAGTTATCAATGTCAAGGTAACCAATCATGTAGTAGCCAAAGTCGATGTAGCCGCACATAGCCGAAGACGCAAAAAATTATGCAATATTGTAGACGGAGTTGTATTCATAGAAGAAGCATCCTGTACATGTCAAAGAATGCCATTGTTGATACCTTGCATATGTCAAAGGATGTTGTTGAGGCCATCTTGCGTATATCAGAGGATGTTGTTGGAGTATTGGATATGTCAAAGGATGTTGTCAGGGAGTCTTGCATATGCTAGATGTTGCCATTGGGCGTCTTGCATATATCAGAGGACATTGTTTGGTGTGTCTTACATATGTTAGAGGTCATTATAGTCTAGCATATGTCGGAGGATGAGGTGTTGTTGCGGTCGTCGTAGTAGATGATGAGGTTATAGTTGTCATCAATGATGTGTCTTGCAGAATTTCTGTCAGAGGACATGAGATGTCCATGTTATGGATGAAGTTGTAGTGGCATGTTGATGGACCTTGGCCATGAAGTGTTAGCGTGACATAGACTTGGTGTCGCAGGTAGACAATGCAAATTAGCGTATCACGCATAGGGAATTAGAAGGGTAGCATACAAGATGCAGATCTATACCAGTTCAGATACAGGTACGCTATGTTCAGTTGAGAGCATATATCTTTATCTCTTATGCTCGAGTATACAGGGGCGTTTGTGACTAGTTTCGTAAGCAATGTAGCCTAAGAATATTGAAGGTACCCATCAGGGGATGCCTAGTCCTTAAATAGTCCGGGGGTAGGGTTACAAGAATCCCGATCAGTTTACTGATATGTTTACTAGTCGGTCACATGGAAAGCTAAACAGAATACCTATCATATCTTGTAGAAGTCGGCGTCCAAGCTCTATACAATAGGTTACTTGTCCACCATGTCTGATAATGTACCCTGGTTTGGCTGGGCCTCATCTTCACCAGCTTTGGCCCACCCTAGTGGCAATAGCCTCTTATTCAGGCAGTCAGGCACCATGGGTCCATATCACCAAAACATGGTGTCGATGCCATACCCCCGGGTACCCTGATTTCCATATTGCCAACTACCAACTCCGGATCAGAGAAGACCCGAAGGCCCACGACAACCCTATCAAGGAAGGATATCTCCAGATTACGCCAGGACTCCGACTAGGGCACAACTCCTTAGCTTGTAGGGCAAGTTGATCTCGGATATAAATAGCTAGCAATATCCCCTGCTGTAATCATTGACTCTTTCATAGGCATAGCTATGTTGTAACAGTAATCTCGATGAATACAAGCAATACAAGAGTAGCAACTGGACGTACGACCTTTACTTGCTTCCCGGGGACCCGAACCAGTATAAATCTCGTCTTCATCTATGATTGTTCTTCGCACCAGGCAAAGTTCCCCAAGAACCAAATATCTGCCAGTAAAAAACACCGACAGAGGCGCGCCAGGTAGGGGGATCTTGTGCGAAGACCGATCATGACAATCATCAACAAAGTTTGGTACCTAGATCTGGCACGTTCCGACACCGCTGTGGCACCATCCTTAGTCAAATCCACGGTTATGGGTAACTATTACTCATACTCATAGATCTATTCTCCATCCCACGATGTGTCACAACTATCCACTTCGGAAGTCTGGTATTCGAACACCAGGGAGACTTCAATCTGAAGTTGATAGGGATCGATGATCCCGATCTAACCCACGCTAGCCACGAAGTTTTCACCTCGTTCAGTCAAATCCTAGAGGATCTAGTTGACTCCACTGCCCGTCTCGATCTGGACTACGATGGCTCGGATGAAGAGGTTGAGATTGATCCTTACAAAAGGCATAAGATCTACATGACAACACGGGATAACACTCAAGCAGCAACTGAGGCTGGGTCGTCCGCATCACGACCACCGCCCTGTCTCAGCAATGCTCCAACACTCAACACGATTCCACCACGAACAATGACGGAATCTGCCCTGTACCCAAGGAATCTAAATTCTGACTTCCCCGCGGCTCAGGAAGACAATATCCAGATCAGAACGTTCCTAGAAACTATGGGAGCCCTAGCTCAAGAAGGAACACCATTGGCAACTGTCATCAAACAGTGTAACACCCCAAAATTTGCCACTTTTAAAAATAGAGTTAAAATGATTTATTTGTGAATTTTTGTGCACATGAAAACATAAGAAAATAAAAAATTTCTTTAATTTAAAATTCATCATAAGGTAGAAACGTGTTTGTTGCATTCATGCCGGTCGCACCTCGTGTTTCTATGTGCAAAAGTGTGTGTTTTTTTATACATTTAGGAGACGAATATCTATCTCTAGGAATTTTCCAGCTTCTTTCTGGAATTTAATTCCTACCTCCTTCACCTTAATCTTTATGTTCCAAGTTCCTAACAATATTTTTATGAGCTCCAAATACTTTATTTGAGTTCATCATATTCCAAAGTGTCTCTGGGAATTTTCCCCAAATTTTTGGAGGTCTCGGAGTATTTTTCGTGGCTTAAATATCAATTCTGGACTTTTCTAGAATTATTTTATCCATGAAATTAATTAATTCCGAAAATAATAAATCTCTCATTTTTCCCAACGCTCAAAGCCCATGTGCAATAATCCTAATAAATCCTAAAGGCCCATGCATTTATTTACTAATGTGCTTTAATGATTATTTAGGCTCATTAGTAAATGTGGAGGGTGTAACACCAATTAGTACCATATCGCTAGTTGACGTGGATGTGGGGAATTTTTTCTTTCTATATATTTCAACCAACCTTTTGGGCAAAGCACACCAAAACTACCTCAAGGAGAGCCCCTAGTTTGGGAAATCTCTCGTGTAGTAAATTATATTTTTCTCCTCTTTCTCTCGCCGTCGCCATCGCCGTTACCGTTGTCGTTGCCGTCTTGCTCCTCCTACGCTGCCGAGGTACCCCTAGGTAAGACCGCTATCCAAAATGTTTTCCCAGACTTCGTCTTCTTTTAAAAGCGTATTTTAGTCGGTTCACTTCAAAAGTACGTTTTCAGCTATTTACAGAATTGCCACTGATTTTGTTTTAGCCATAACTTCTCCATTTTAACTCCGATTTGACCCGTTCAAATTGCGTTAGGTTCGTAATTTCATAATCTACATGTTCATACTACTGTTAAGTAGGTTTTCAACTTCTAAAATTCAAGGTTAGATTTAATCTATTATTTTAATAAAGGAAATCTTGTTTATTTCATATCTTTTGCGTTTTAGATCCGTTTTGACCCATTCAAGTTGCGTTAGATTCATATCTACGAGATCTACGCATTAGTAGCAGTGGTTACCATATTAATATTTCTGAAATTTCATGTTTAAATCATATCTTGATTAATAATTATGCAACTGGATTTTATAAATAAAATATGATTTGTTTTACTTTAGTTTTATAATTCGAATCTAAATTTGCCTTAATTCAATTTATATAATCTTGTATATAGTTAAAATAAATGAAGCATATAGTTTTCTTCTCCACATATAACGCAAATCTATCGGTAGTTGTATCTTTTCAACCGTAGCTCCGATTAGTGTGTTTTTCGCGTCTGTGTGTTCGTAACGAGACGTAGATTCGTTTCACAAACTTTTCATCTTGATTTTATATTTGGTGTACTATTCTAATTTAGATCTATTGTTTGCTTCATGTTTGATTATATGGATACTTGTGTGGTCTGTATGATCATGTCCAGTCGGTGAGATATACGTGGTGATCAAGAAGAAGAAGGACGTTAAAGATTAAAGCTTACCAAAGCATCGGTGTTTTAAGGCAAGTATAGCATGAGATCATCTTTGTTGTCCTATACACCTTTAATTATTTAATTCATACTGCATGTGTCTACCTTGACTGCCACTAAGGATTTCCTAGTAATTTGTACTTGTACCTTGTTGCCTATAGTGTATTGCATTGGGTAGTATGATGCTAGTGCTCAACTACAACCATGATCTTATAACTTGACTAATGGTATATGCAATAAACACTAAAAGATGCTTTTTAGCAACATGGAACAAGGGGGCTAGAGCATTGGGTTGTTTTATGGTGCTCTAGATTCCTCTCCCTAAGGACTTATCTGTAAGTGATCATCCAGGACTTACAGTACAGCTGTGAGGGCTATATGGCTCTGGCTTTAGCTCAGTATGAGGACCTTTTCTAGCTTGTTAGAGGTTACCTTTATGGCGCAAGAGGGGCTCCGGTCTATATGATCTTGGCCTGCCAAGAGAGTGCACTTTGGTTTCTTTGTATATTGTTAGTCACTCCTTGGAGGGGGGCTCATGCTTATTGATGGGGAAACCTTAGCGGCCCTAACTTGTTAGACGAACCTTTGAAAGGCTTCATAGTGAACCCTGCCGACCTTCCTTGGTAGTGGGTCAAGAGGCTCACGACCTCGAGCGAAAGGGTAAATCACGACTCACAGTGAAAGTGTACAACCTCTGTAGAGTGTAAAACTGGTATATCAGCCATGCTCACGGTCACGAGTGGCCTTGGAACCCTTATGGAATAGAAGATGGACACTGATGATACTGATGATAAATATGCTCATTAATGATTACTGTTTATGCTATTCATTACTCATGTTTACCTGATCATGTGTCTATGGGCTTGTGATAAAATTTGTTGCTACATTTGCTAAAAGATGACAAATTAAAAGCTAAATGCAGTTAAACCAGTGTCAGCCTTTTGAGCCTCATGAACCCCATGTTATATTTGTTGAGTACGACATGTACTTACGCTTGCTTTATTTTTTATATATTTAGATAAAAATCCTGGATGGGTGCTAGATTGCTAGAGTTTGGAAGAATTAGGCTTGTGATCAACCAGTCAGTTGTCCCTGTGGTATTGGAGTCTTCGCCTTAAGATCAGAGTTGTCTTTTCACTGTCTATACTCTGAGGTTATATTCTTTAAACTAATACGCTATGTATTTAAGCATTGCCTTTTGATATTACCCTTATTTGTAGCTATATGTGAGATTTGACTTCCTGGGCTCACATATGGTGTGTATCTGGTTTGTTCTTAAAACCGGGTGCTACAAACAGGCTCAAGACTTAGCCGATTAGGCTAAGCAACGCCTAGACGCAAAGGTTGTCGCACCTTCCAAATCGGCTAGGTCACAATCATGTAATTAGATTGCTCACCCTGACAGATCTAATTGATCAGTGGGCAACCGCTACAACACGTCGCTTGGTGATCGAGACCTCAGGCCTGAGCTAGATGCAAATCAGAGAAATCGGGATGCCCGAACAATGCTTAATGCCAATCGAGCTCAACATTATGGCACTAATCCCTGAGTTTTGGTAACCGACTATCGCGCATTTGCTCCAAACCTTCATAGGGTTGTTTGGCCCCCAAAGTTCAAGCCTAGCCTGATCGAGAAGTATGACGACACCACAAACCCTAGAGAGTGGATCCAGATCTACTCCTTGGTTATCAAGGCAACATATGGTGATGACTATGTAAAGGCCAATCACCTCCTGACTATCCTACTGGGTTCGGCCTGAACATGGTTGATGAATCTACCTGAAGGTACCGTTCAGTCCTGGGCTCATCTATGCCAGATGTTCAAGGCCAACTTCCATGCAACATACACCCGTCCTGGTTAGGAGGATGATCTATTTGCATGTGTCCAGAAACCCGATGAATCTCTTCAAGATTTCATTCGATGGTTCAGCGATATCCGTAATACGATCCCCGACATGATTGAAGATCAGGTGATCATAGCCTTCAAGCAAGGTTGTAAGGATGAGAAGACCGCCGAGAAGTTAGCCATTAAAAATCCTAAAATGGTGGCTGAGCTCTATAAGATCATCGAGGCAATGGCTAAGGTAGTTGATGCTCAGGCATGAGTGCATGACAACTCGACGCCTCCTGATCAGTGGAGGATAAGGAGAAGGGCAAGGACAAGAAGCGCAAGAATGGAAACGCCGAAGTCCTCGTCGCCGAAAAAGGAAAAGCTCCACCTCAACGCCAAGGTAAACCCAATGACCTTCCTGTTTACTGCCCTGTACATCAATATACCAAGCATTCCTTCATGGAGTGCTTAGTGTATAAGAAGCAGAAATAGAAACAGAAAGAAGACCACCAGCGCAGGGCCGATGCACCCATACACCAGCAAAGGCAAACTTAGAACATTCATGTGGTAGAAGAGGAAGAAGAAATCATCCTGCCTGAGATGAGATACTCACTATCTATGGTGGCACAGCCACCCCAACTTCCAAGACCAAGCTAAAACAGGTCCAGTGGCAGGTAAGCAGTACCCAGCCGTCGGAAAGAAGGTTCAAGTGATCAGAAGTCCCTATTTTATTCGACATCAGGGATCATCCCCTGAATCTATACGATCGTCCACTGGTCCCATTGGTAATCAAGCCATATATCAGGAATAACAAGGTTGGGCGAACCTTAATCGACAGTGGAAGTGCACTCAATCTACTCTTCATGAACACTTATGACAACCTCATGTTGCTTAGGAAGGCTCTAATTTTGGTCAAGGAAACCTTCTACGGGATAATGCCAGGCATGTCAGCTTACCCCCTTGGAAAGATCAACCTCCAAGTTACCCTTCAAGAAGGCAAGAACCTAAGGTCCGAATTCCTCACTTTTGAGGTAGTGGACTTCGAGTCTGCATACAACTGCATTTTGGGACGACCGCTCTTGAAGAAATTCATGGTCGTCGCCCACTTTGCTTACTCCATGCTCAAGGTACCTGAGCCTCATAGCCCCGTCACTATATAAGGTGACCAAAAGGGTGTTGTTGCTTGCAACATGAAGACTCTTGACTTAATCAAGCAGTTTAAACAAGTTCCAACAAACCTGGCTGAGCCGCCATCAAAGCAACATAAAGCAGCGAATCCGAGTATCATGACAACACCAGCATCAACTCTACTTGTGCCTATCGTGACAATTCTACTTCTTGAGGCTGTGACCAAACTGCTAGTTCTCGAGAGTTCTAAAGCAGCCGAAGCCAGACTCAAAGCTCCGTCCCTACCAAAGACCTAGGTTCTGACACTTCCGCAACCTCAGGCGCCAATATCTCCCCATACTTAGACTTTGGCGCTTCCACAGCCTTAGGCTCCAGGGGTCAACATGGAAACCTCCAACCAAGTGGCAGTCATGGACAAACCCGATGATGTTCCTCAATCCAAGGAAGTCATAACAGGGGAACAGACTACCAAGCCCATCACCGTTGATCCAACTAATCCTAATAAGGTCACTTATATCGGGACCAACCTTCCTCCTAAATAGGAACTCAAGCTCATTGCTTTCCTCTAGGCAAACCAAAGATGTGTTCGCTTGGGAACCATCAAACATGCTGGGATCCCTAGGGAGGTAATCGAGCACAAATTGGGTCTATCAGCTAGCATTCTACTAGTCAGACAAAAGCAAAGATGCTATACACTCGAGAAGCGAGCCGTCATATGAGATGAAATCAACCAGTTACTGAAGGCCAGTTTCATACGAGAGGTCCCTTTCTCAGAGTGGCTAGCCAACCCCGTCATGGTCAAGAAGCCTAATGGCACATGGCGGATGTGCGTGGACTACACCGATTTGAATAAAGCATGCCCTAAGGATGAATATCCCCTTTCGAGGATAGATCAAATTGTAGATTCAACCTCCGGATGCGACTTGCTATGTTTTCGAGATGCCTATTAGGGCTATCACCAAATTAGCATGTGCATAGATGATGAGGAAAAAACTGCATTTGTAACTCCTTTTGGTGTGTACTATTATATTAAGATGCCTTTTGGCCTTAAGAATGATGGTTCTATGTATCAAAAGTGTGTTCATATTGTTCTTGAAGGCCAGATTGGCCGCAATGTGGAAGCATATATTGATGATATCATTGTTAAAAGCAAATTCAAAGGCGATTTAATCGCTGATCTAGAAGAAACTTTTAATAACTTACATAAGAACAAGATGATGCTAAATCCCGATAAATGTTCTTTTAGAGTTTCCTCGGGTAAGCTACTTGGGTACTTGGTGTCTCATCGAGGCATCAAAGCTAACCCAAAGAAGGCCAAGGCCATTAACGACATGCAGTCTCCACGTAACAAGAAAGAAGTCCAGAAGCTAGCGGCATGATGGCAGCCCTGAGTCAATTCGTATCCAAGTCAGGCGAATGAGGTATGTCGTTTTATAAATTATTAAAGAAGCATGATGGTTTTCTTTGGAGTGAGCAGGCCGAAGAAGTGTTTCAGACGTTCAAGCAATACTTGAAACAATTACCTATACTTGTTCCTCCCAAAGATGGCAAAACCATGCTCCTTTATGTAGCAGCAACTAAAACAGTTGTCAGCGTGGTCCTGGTGGTCGAGCATCAAGCCAAGAAGTCAGCAAAACAACACCCCATGTATTTTGTGAGCGAAGTACTACATGATGCCCGATCTAGGTACCCAAACATCCAAAAATTACTCAATGCCATATTGATGTCTTCTCGCAAGCTTAAGCATTATTTCTTAAGTCACAAGATCAAAGTGGTTTCTTCATATCCACTCGGTACCATTGTTCATAAACGAGATGCTATTGGTAGAATTGTTCAATGGTCAGTTGAGTTAGGCCAATACGACATAGAGTTTGTGCCTAGGACTATGATCAAATCGCAGGCTCTAGCAGATTTTGTTGCAAAATGGACAAATCCCAACCCGAGGAGGTAGCCCAAAACCCTGAGCATTGGCTGAAGTTCTATGATGGAGTAAAATGCAAGAATGGAGCAGGGGCCAGAGTCGTCTTAATCTCTCCAGAAGGGCATGCCATGAGGTACGCAATTCAAATTGATTTTACTGATCCTACTCCAGCTAACAACATTGCCGAATATGAGGGCCTGTTGACTGGTTTACGAATAGCCATATCCTTGGGTGTTAAACGACTACTTGTGAAAGGGGATTCAGAAATAGTCGCTTAACAGACTAGCAAGGACTGTCGAGCAACAATCAACAACATGGCCGCATATTTATAAGCATACAGATGATTGGAATCTAGATTTAATGGACTTGAGGTCCAATACATCCTGAGAAAACTAAACTCAGATGTTGATACACTCACTAGACGAGCAGCTGAACGACAGCACCTACCGGGAGATGTCTTGGTCGAAGTGCTAACAAAACCCTCTATCCTGATGTCAAAGTCGGGTCCAAACCCCACGCTCGATCCGTCAAGCAATGAGGCAATACTCAGCGATTTCCTTGGGAAGTCTATGCTGGGCGATACGGCTCGTGCTGTCGCTCTAGTTGGAAATAGGGAGAACTGGATGGATCCAATTTGGGCGTACCTCCCAAACCAGGCTACCCTGGTCGATGATACGAATATAGAACGAACCAGCTGTAAAGCCATGAGCTATCAAATGGTAGACATTACCCTCTACAAGCGAGGGCGAAATGGGGTTCTTCTCAAATGTATCACCTAGGCCAAGGGCATTAGTTTGCTCCACGACATCCACAGAGGAATCTATGGGTCCCATGCCTCTCACATAACGCTGGTCGGGAAAGCCTTTCGACAAGGTTTCTACTGGCCAACAGCGCTCAAAGACGCCATTGAGTTAGTTAGAATGTGTGAGTCTTGTCAATTTTTCAAACGATAGATTCACCAGCCGACTCAAGCGTTAAACACGATCCCTTTGTCCTGGCCATTCGCCACATGGGCATTGACATCTTGGTCCCTTTTCCAAGATTCTAGGGTGGTTACAGATTTTTTATTATTGCGATCGATACTTTCACAAAGTGGGTTGAAGCCGAGCCCGTAGGCCAGATAACCAAAGAAAATACAGTCAAATTTTTGTGAAGCATTATAATGCATTTTGGCGTACCACACCGAATACTCTCGAATAATGGTACACAATTTACCAGCAAAAAGTTTGAGAATTTTTGTCAAAGTCATGCAATTAAGCATTATCGGTCTTCAGTCTATCACCTAATTACCAATGGTCAAGTAGAGCGTGCTAACGACATAATTCTGCAAGGGATCAAGACCCGTATTTTTATAGGCATAGCGTCTACGATAAGAAATGGGTTGAAAACTCCCTACAGTTTTATGGGCAGTGCGTACTACAGCTAACTGGGCCACGGGTGAAATGCCATTTTTCCTTGTGTATGGGGCTAAAGCTGTCCTTCCCCCCAAAGTCCGAGTAAACTCGCCTCGAGTAGCGATGTTTTTTTGAAGAAGAGCAAGTGATCGTCATTATACCGACCTCGAACTCCTCAAAGAGAAGCGTGATATAACCACATTCCGAGTAGAGAAATATCAGCAAGCCCTTTAGAAATATCATAGCTAGTGTTTAAACTAATAAATTACATGAGATTTGGTGAATCTGTGTTTGCAGGAGGATTTAATCAGAAAACCATCAAGGATGACCTATTCATCAAAGCAAATCACGTTTATCCACGATGAAACCGACTTGGGAAGACTCTAGAAGACTCCAGAGAGTAAACCACTAAAGATGGGGCCCACCTATCACTGTGATAGGCCGACCGGCCCTACCTATAGACCGGCTAGCCTCTGGGGCCCACCAGTCATCCCCCGCTTCGTATGTCGGTTCTCTACTGCCTCCTAGATTGCATCTACACCATCCTTTTAAGTCAGTTTGATCCGAGGGTCCATAATTGACGCTACCACCTATATATACAGCCCTGTACCCCCTCTAGGAGAGCCATCCCTGAAACCATAATTCATATCTTTAGGATTGAGCCAGCAATCTAGAGAAGATTAGTCCTCCATAGGATCTAGTCTTATAAATAATAGTGAGTTAGAGAGTGAGGGAAGAGTTTGGAAGAGGTGCCGGCCTATCGGTGCTCTCTCTAGGGCTTGTACCTTTGCGGATCCAAGTTCTATTTGAGCTTGCTTCTAAGACTTTTTTGGTAATCAACTTTTAATTCAAGTAAGCATCTTGTCTATAATGTTCTTCAGGTTCACGACTCTCTTGAGTGCTTTATTCCTATTCTAGAGGGAGTAAAGTATTAATCGTAAGTTTAAGCATGGTGCTTAGACTTAGGTTAATCGTGGATGCACCCTGTATTCTAGATCGGTGGTAGCTCACGAGGATGACTCTTATAGCCTTGTTGAATCCTTTGTAGTCCACCTCCTGTCTGTAGGACAAGTAGGACCCGGTTACGAAGGAAAGCATCCTCTGCTAATGTCTTTCCCTTAGTAATGTCCCTAGTCAAATAGTAGAAGACATAGCTTATCGAAGTCAGAACTAGAGAAGCTTAGTTATCCTCTCTATGCTCATGTTTATCCTAACCTAGTTGCCACCCTTAGTTAAGTTAGACCGTAGTTAGTCTCACACATTTCCCTATGGATAAGATACTTGGAATACTTTTGGGTGAAAGTATATTGTGAATTTATCTGTGTGCGTTAATAAATACCAATATGCTTTCTAGCGCCATTGCCGAGGAAACGGTTGTTGAATTAACTACAAACCTAGCTTAACCTTGTATCTTTTATTTTTTATCTTTTATCTTTTATTCTTTTCCTTTTCACTATGGATTCCACTCCTATCTATCAATATGCTAAACCTATGAGCGCAAGCCTAAAGCCACCAAAATCTTCAAAGCCTAGCTTAATACCTAGCTATGAGCTCCGCCCATGTTTAATAAAACTAATTTGGGAACAATCCTTCTTAGGAGAAGGCAACAAAAATCCATACTCACATCTATGGGAGTTTGCACAGACCTATGCATGCTTGCGTATCGCTGGCATGTCTGACAAAACCTTAAGATGGAAGTTGTTTCTGTTCTGTTTGACGAGAAGAGCTAAACAATGATATAGTCAAACCGTAGGAAGTATGCAAGGAGATTGGGAAATGTTATGCTCTAAATTTTGTTTACGTTTCTTTCCTATCTCTAAAGTAGTCAGCCTTCGAAAAGAGGGTCTAAATTTTAGACAACTAGAAGAAGAATCTCTTGGCACATCAAGGGATCGTATTAATGACCTCATTACCACTGGCCTAGACCTTGCTAGTTTAGACCCGATGCTCCTTCAACATTTTTATATGGTTCTTAGCAAGGATTCCATGCAATCCCTTGATCGAGCCTCTAGAGGAGCTTTGCTTCATTTGTCTGCTAGTGAAGCAAGGTCTATGCTCGATAGAATTAGTGGAAAGACTCCCTGCACTAGCATTCATAATGAACTCCCTGAGAAAGAGAAGGAATCACCTCCCGAACAAGAAGAGGAAGTTTTGATAGCCAAATCACAACCACTCCAATCTCAAGATTTAGTTGTCAATCTTGAACCATCAATACCCCAAAATCCTCCAAGAGAAGAAAAAATTCAACCTTTTGAAATTTCTTGTGAGGATGATCTTTTTTATGCTAATTTTGGGAAAATCTTAAACTTCTAGTTCCACAAGAGACCTTTGAGCGAATATAATTTAATTCCTCTCAAGAACGGATCTCTTAGAAGGCGTCCTTATTACAATGTAGGACGTTGGGAAGAATTCAAAGATGGCACGTCTAGTGAACCCATAGAAGGATAGCCAAGTTATTTAGAAGAAATTCCTATCTTTTCCCCTTCTCTGCCCACATTAGATGTCTCATTCAAACCCATCTTGACCCCGATGATTCCTCTTATGCTTTTTCTCCTAGAACTAATGATGATCCTAGAAATCCACTAAGACAACCCAAGCATAGGAATCATGAAGACCACAAGCATGACTAAGAAGAGCAACAACAATGGCTGGAGGATATTAAGAACTTATATGTTGTTGCCATTGAATGGATGGACGAGGTCTTAGACAAGATTAACCCAAGAGTTACCAATCCATGGGAAATCTTGGACAATAAAGAGTCCAATAAATGCCATAGGCCTGGAATGATGGAGACAATGTTTTCACATATGGACATTCATGAAGAATCAACCCTGGAGCTTGAAAAGGAAGATTACATAGATGATCATGGAAGTTATTTCATGAACACCTCATCAAATCCATGCTCGCATGAGAAATCTCCTGAACCAATTGGTCTCTCTATTGCCACACACGAGATCTATAACCCCTCATACTCCCTATTCATAAAGACTTTAAAAGGGTGGTTGTAGATGCATATGTTTATCATAAATATTACAAATCTCATTGGCATGAATCTTGAGATAGGCACCCAAAGGTTGGTGTTGGGGGGAACCACTTCACCAATTAGAAGTGCAATTCAAAGGTTTCCTATGGACGAGCTTCTATCCTAAAATAAGCACTTTTGGGAGATATCATGAAATTTCACCTTTTGCTGTGATGCCTTTGTGAAGTGAGCATAGAAATACACTTGTGAATACTCCTTTGGGTATTTTTGCCACTAACCATTCCAGGTTTGAAGCAAAAAGAACAACGGACGACAACGCCAGGTATGTCTAAGGCTAGATGAAAAACTCGAAGCTCGTTAGCTCGCTCGGCTCGTGGCTGGCTCGACTCGGCTCGTTACGATAACGAGCCAAGCCGAGCCAAGATTTTAGCTCGTTAGCTATAATGAGCCAACTCGAGCCAGCTCGCGAGCTAAACGAGCCAAGCTTCTAGGAAAAAAAGTATCAAAACTTATATTAGTTTTTGTATTACTTCATGTCTTGCACTTTACAATTAACTGGTAACTGGTCTAGACCATATAAATTGACTGGTAACATGTCTAGATGCATTTCTTTTATATTATTATTATTCTCAAACTTTAGATAAATACAAAAATTATATTTTGTGTATTTTTTATACCTGGCTCACGAGCTTAACGAGCCATCTCGAGCTTTTAACGAGCCGAGCTGAGCTGGCTTTCTGGCTCGTTAGGATAATGAGTCGAGCCAAGCTAGCTCGTTATCTTAACGAGCCAGAACGAGCCGAGCCGAGTCAGCTCGTTATCCAACCTTAGGTATGTCCAATCAATCATCATGCAACATTGAATAACATCCATCCAAACTTGATTGTGCCTTATAAAATTCAAGCTGGGGGATAGACTTCTCTAAAAACATCTCTTGTCATGTTGCTAAATTATTTTGGTTGTCTCTACCTTTAAGCCATGCTCAATTTGCTAAATATCAATCATGATTTTTTTTCATCTCCATTTGAGTAAACCTCTATAATGATTTCATACTACCTTTGTTTGCTATAGTATACTTAAGGTTTGGAGTATGTTCATACATCTTTTAAATTAGGCATGGTGCTTAGTTTAAACAATTTTCCTGAATTAAATTAGGTACAGTGTCTAGTTTGATTCTTGAACCAAAATGTGTGCTAATTTACTTCCAAAGGCATTTAAATTAAGCATGGTGCTTAGGTTAAAATGCCTTTCTAAATCAAATTAGACGTGGTGTCTAGGATGATTTTTGAGCCGATAGTATACTTTAGTAGATTCTAGATACTTTAGACTAACCCCTATAGAAAACTCTCAATTCAATTTGGGTAAGTCACGAGATGAATTCAAATCGGAGATGAAGCAAGGCACATGACGAACTCCAATAATATTGCGCAAAGAAGACACAACTCATTCATCATGGATGGAAGAACTGTAAGTATCAAAGTTCATTCACTTTATCTTTTGCTACAAGTGACCTTTGCCTTGAGCCATGCTTGTATAAAACATGATAAACAAAATCTATGCTAAAGTAATCCTAAAATCATTGTTTCATTAGCATAGATGTAATTCATATAATTTATGGACAACAACCCATAGTTCAAATTTGTTATATTCCTTCATGTATGTGTTGTCCACTAATCCCTTGCAGGTATGAAACAATGAGTGGAGCGGAAGGTCCAACAAAATGTCAAAGATCAAAGACTAGAAAGATGGCATGACAAAAGGATGAGAAAGGAAGGGTGAAATCTAGGCAACAAGAAGCTCATAACTGTGAGGCTAGCCGAACAAGGAAAACTTCAGGGAAAAAGGGAAGGACCATTATGAATCATCTACCCTTTGTCACATGGTGTCATCATGCTCCAAGGAGAAAGGTAACATCCTAAGGTAAATGGTCATCATTGGAAAAGTTTTTCCTTAATTCCGTTAAGCACATAAGTAAGAAATAAACATGTTTGGGTTACAACTCCCTTACTTGATCCAACCTGACTAACTCAACATGTTCTTTAAGATTATTCTGAGCACCACTTTCTTGATCACATAGTCTTAATCAAATGAGCTAAAAAGTTACACACCTTATCTCTAGAAGATGGTAGTCATAATAATGTAAAGATTGATACATTATGGATATTCCTTCTATAGGTTAAGAAACTCAATCCTTTTTGCAAATGTTTTCAAATGCTATATTCATGTTCAATCTTCCAATCTTATTACCCATGTTAGAATTGAACAAAGCACATAACATCAACTTCGTCTTGTTCAATGTGCCTAAGGATAGAGAAGGATAAATAAAGTTTTGGTTCTGTTGGTGTTTTCCCACCAATAGAGCCCATGCACTTGATCTCTACCTTGTCTTATGAGCAAGACACACTTCAAGCAGAGTGTGGGGAAAGTCGATTCCCCAATTTCCACAAGTGAAGGTTCTGGGCCTATCAAATTCAAAATCAAGACATGTTTGGCAGAAAAAGATGACATCACCATTAGAGGTGCCACCGCAAGAATCTTCGTCTTCGGAGTAAACCAAGGCACTTGATCAATGAAGTTCACAAAGAGAAGTCTAGTTCGAAGAACGTAAGACACCAAACCCTCACCGAAAGAGCTAGCTTGGGGGAGAAGCACTCCTATGTATCCAGGTAAGTATTCTTTCCCCTTTTGTTTTAGTTTCTTTTAAATAGTTAAAAAAGAATGGTAAATGAAAAACAAAATAAAAATTTATCTTTGCTTTAGTCATAATGTGTGATCTAGTAAAATTAAAAACAAAATAAAAAGGTGTGTCTAGTTTGCTTTAATTTGTTTTTAAGAGCTGAATAAAATAAAGAGGACTAAGAATAATCTCTTAAATGGAAATGATGAATAGTTGCTCTGTTGTAATTCCTTTTAAGTACCTAGTTTTCAGCATTGAATTCTCTTGAGTTTTGGATAAAACTAATTTGATATAAAGATTTTCTCTGAACTTGAAACTCGTGGATAGCATATGCTTCATCTAAGTCTAGGTAATTGACGGATATGATATGAGAAGGTCTGAGCACTATTTATCTTGTTCCAAGTGACACTTAAGTTCTGGAGATTTACTTTTTAAAAAAACACAAAAATGCTACATGATGAGTTCCTGTATGATAAAGCTTGAATTCCTACCAGAGCCATACATGTTATTTAGGCTAGGAAAACTTCCACATATATGATGCTTGTATTGCATTGAGTTTTGTTAAGCTTTGTTGACCCTTATGAGAGGTTTGTCATGCTCTTAAAATCAAGATCACATACACACCACCTAGATATGCACTACTCCTACACTGGGGGTAGGCATAAAAACATGCCTTCCATCTAGATCCACCCAAAATATATTTTACTCCTACACTAGGGTGAACACATATACATGTTTGATAGGTTTTCCATCCACTCAAAATAAATCCTCTAAAGTTCTTATTGATATCTCTCTCAAAGTTTTGCTGCAGAAAAGAGACATGGGCAATGTAAAAGTTATTCATAAAAAGAGAGAGAGAAAAAAGAGTTGAGAAAAAATGGATAAGTGTCCGAGATATCTAAAACAATGGGTACTTAGATGCTCGCCTGAAAAAAAAGAGATGAATAAGATGGCCCCTGTTCTCTTGCAAAATTATTTCCAATGAGAGATATGCTTTCAAGGAGGAAAGTAGAATTAGGTTAGCCACCATATATATCCACCATACATCCACACACATGCACATCTTGATTTGATTGTATGACTCAGCTCTCTTTGGATCCATTGTTTGACTTTACAATATATGCATTGCAAGTGTGCTCTAGCTTTCTCCCTACCTATAAACTCCACAAAAGCCTTAGTGGTAGGAAGAGAAAAAGGCATAACATCATTATTGCCTTGGTAAGGATCCACAAATACCACATATATTGAGAGACTTGAGAGTGTCATACAATGGAATCTCTGAGTTTTATTTTGAAAACTTATAAAAACTCTAGAACAATGGTGAAACAAAGAACTTGAGACATAGTGCTTGACTTGATCATTTTGTCTTTCAATTGCTCAAGACCCAAGTGAATGCTAAGAAGCCCCTTGGTTGAAGGTAATATGGGTAAGTTTGAAAGTCATATCAGTTTATTCTAATTCAGAGGAGAATTTTTGATTGAACGCATGTGAGGCGTGAAAGTATTGTAGCAACTCCTAATACATTGCTAAGTTTAGATTTGCTCAGGGTCTGGCAAAGATTAAGCTTGGGGGAGCTAGCTGACGGTCACTAACATCAATTATAAACCATCAACATAACCTGCATATATACTTAATTCCATCACCAAACATAGGTATAGGGGTTTAAACTAATAAATTCCATGAATTTTAGTGAATCTATGTTTGCAGGAGGATTTAATCAGAAAACCATCAAGGAGGACCTATTCGTCATAGCAAATCATGTTTATCCATGACAAAACCGACTTGGGAAGACTCTAGAAGACTCTAGAGGGCAAACCACCAAAGATGGGGCCCACTTGTCACTGTGATAGGCCGGCCAACCCACCCGTAGGCCGGCCGACCTATGGGGCCCACCAGTCAGCCCCCGCTTCGTATGTCAGTTCTCCACCGCCTCCTAGATTGCATCTACGCCATCCTTTTAAGTCAGCTTGATCCAAGGGTCCAGAATTAATGCTACCCCCTATATATATAGCCATGTACCCCTCTAGGAGAGGCATCCCTAAAACCCTAATTCATATCTTTAGGATCGAGCCAGCAATCAAGAGAAGATTAGTCCTCCATAGGATCTAGTCTTATAAATAATAGTGAGATAGAGAGTGAGGGAAGAGTTTGGAGAAGGTGCCAGCCTATCGGTGCTCTCTCTACGGCTTGTACCTTGGTGGATCCAAGTTATATTTGAGCTTGCTTTTGAGACTTCTCTGGTAATCAACTTCTGATTCAAGTAAGCATCTTGTCTATATTGTTCTTTAGATTCATGACTCTCTTGAGTGCTTTATTCCTGTTCTAGAGGGAGTAAAGTATTAATCGTAAGTGTAAGCTTGGTGCTTATACTTAGGTTAATCGTGGATGCACCCTGCATTCTGGATCGGTGGGAGCTCACGAAGATAACTTTTATAGCCTCGTTGAATCCTTTGTAGTCCACCTCCCATCTGTAGGACAAGTAGGACCTGATTATGTAGAAAAGCATCCTCTGCTGGTGTCTTTCCCTTAGTAATGTCCCTAGTTGAATAGTAGAAGACATACTTACCGAAGTCAGAACTAGAGAACCTTAGTTATCCTCTCTACGCTCCTATTTATCCTAACCTTGTTGCTACCCTTAGTTAAGTTAGACCATAGTTAGTCTCACATGTTTTCCTATGGATACGATACTTGGAATACTTCTGGGTGAAAGCTACAGCGGTATCCATGCGCTTGTAGATTTATCTGTGAGCATTAATAAATACCAACACCCGACCAGGTGCATACCAACTCACAGAGATAGTTGGGGATATGCTCCTGAATACATGGAACATGGATCAACTACAATGCTTTTATGCATAATAAACTGCATTCCTAGAGTTTTGTTTCTCAGCATGCTACCTAGATAAGTATATTATTTCTATTAAATTCTATTTCTATGTTAATAGTAGTTTTGTCGAGCATGTACACTCGGGGGCTAGGGCTGGGGCTGTTCAATTCCAATATTTTCCTCGACTAGGCTTCTACTCTTTATTTGGATAAGTTACTCAGATCCAAACAAAGAGTCGAGGGCTATCATACTACTATTCACTAGTCTACAAAAAATTCTCGCTCATGCTAAACCTAATTCGGCAAACAGCATCGACACATAGTACATAAACCACCCGAGTTTAGCTACTATAAGTCTAACTGATCGCTTGATGAAGGATCAAAATAGCAGAAGTAAGAAGAATTATGTAAAACTAACAAAGGTAGTGCATTATAATACATCTCACAATGTTGTAGGGATAGGTAAATGTTTTCATTCCTCCTCTTCCTCATCACTAATCGACAGGTTCAGCTTCTCCACAAATGGTTCGAGTGCTTCCTGGTTCTCATCAAAGAGTTCCTCGGCCTTACCTCCATCACAATTGTAACCCTGAGAAATTAGGCCTACATCAAGATCAGGCAGGTAGCTTCTGAGGATGCCGACGGTATGCCCAGCTGAAGTGAGAGCTTCTTCAACCAGCTTGGCTTCAACATCCGTACGACGCTACTCAGAGACCTCAAGCTTGTGCTACAACCCTTCAATCTCCTGCTCCAGAGTTACCTTCTCACCTTCTAGCTGCCCGGTGTAGGTGACATGATCTACAAGCATGGCAAGGCTTGAGACAAATTCCACAGCAAAGGTACAGATTTACATAAGCAAGTCATTTACATACCCTCATTTGCATCCTAAAGAGCCTTCACCTTCTCTACGAGCTGAGCCACCACTGCCTTGTAATGTTTGGCCTTTTCACTAGCTCCCTTCCACAAGCTTTGATAGGTCTTCATACTCTTGATAAGTGGACTCATCTGGGAAGGGTCATCTTCGGGAACCACCTCCTCACTCCCTAGAACCTTAACCTAGGTCGATAGCTCTAGGTTAGGCCTATCTGGGGTCAGGGCTGCATCAGCATTGTCACCTCTGGTTGACATGCTTGGGGCTTCCTCTAATCTGGGAACATTACCAAAAGATGCATACGTCAAGAAGATACTCAGGATAAGCATATAACCACACAATTCAGTTCACTCATGACTTAAAGGGAATGAAGCACTTAAGCTTTGGCACCCGCCTAGTCATCGGGTTGTTGGTTGTCGAGGTTGATACCTTCTCCTAAACGCAAACCTCCCGTATGTGTTTGATACCGTCTAGATAAGCGAATGTCTCAAATAATCTACCAAAGACAATCATAGTCATGTCCTTGAGGTGGGTCCCTAATCGAGCGCTCTTCATTAGCACCACCTTGGACCATTCCCACCCTAGGCTCTTGGATTTGCCTCTAGCTCTCTTGCTCTCAGGAAGGGTGACTTGGTCGGGCTCCCCTTGCGATCATAGCTTCCTCTTCTCCACTTGAGGGACTGATCGGGGGCCAGTGTCTTCCTGGGCTTTGCTGGCCCCCATGCTGTGTCTTTCTTAGCCTTCTTCCCTGAGTTGGCTTCAACTTGGGGGTGGGAGTCCTTGAGGAAGGGGCCTGCTCCTGTGGCAGCCTCTTCTCGATCACTACCTGCTCTTGGGCAGTCTTCTCACTGACCTTTACCTGCTCTAAGACCGATTTGTCCATGGCCACGATAGGCTAAGGGGCTAGGGCCTAGGGCCTAGGCAGCTCCTGAGACATCCTCCTCCTCATCGCTCAGTTCAACGCTTCCTGGGACAATTCCGATACCGGGGAGCGCCTGACAACATAGGAGATCAAGTAAACCTGACTGTTTAGCGAAGCAAGACCAAACTCGCATTCGCAATGAGCAGTGAAGGTGGTGACTTGGAAGGTATCCAGGGTCGGGTGGTTCTCACCTTGGGTTGTAGTCCACACATAGCCTTCTAGAAGAAGACCACGCCCCTCAGCATCTCTAGATTCACCTCCGATGTCGTCGAGGTGGTCCAGTACTCATTTAGTTGGACGACCACCACCGGCACCGCCGGCTCCGTGTCACACCCCAAATTTGTTGATTTTGGGTTGTGCATAGAAAACACTAAGTAAAATAAATGTTTTGATATTTGGATAAAATTTACCAAGTTTAGTTTAGGACAACGTCAATTAGTTATAGGAAAAAAGTGAATCTTCAGACTTTTCTGAACTAATTTGATGGGTTATTGCTTGATGTGATGTTTGCTTGTTGGTTCTTTGTGTGTTGAGAGTGAGCAAAGTCTTTAAAATGCATTTAGTAGGTCGATTTTCCTTCTCTGGCACGCCTTTATCTCTTTCCACAATCAAATTCTTTGTTTCTTAGCTCAAGTTTTTGTTGGGACCTTCCTAAAAACTTTCCTTTGTAACGTAAATCACTCCTTTCAGTTCCTCATCTGTTAATCAATCTGTACAAACTTTTCTAGGTTTTTCTAGAATTTGTTCCTACTTGTCTGTGAGCATAATTTAATTGTGGGGGTGTACGACCCCGGATACCCATGGTAGACCACATGGGCTGCACCCCCAGGGGTGGCCCAACCCACAAGACGAAGCCTTGCAGGGCATGACTCTGCTCGGCGCCTCCCGTAAGACACCAGGAAGATATCCTGAAGATACTACGAGATCTGTTAGGATATATATGATCCCAAGATTCCTATAATCAGTTATTACTTTCTGGTTACCTCTCAGATCTAACTGACTTGTAACCCTGCTCCTTAGACTATATAAGGCGGGCAGGGACCCCCCCCTCCAAACTCACGCAATATCATACGATAGCTAATACAAACCAATAGACCACAGGAGTAGAGTATTATGTCATACTGACGGCCTGAACCTGTCTACTCGTGTGTCTCTGTTGCCTTCTTGTTCTTGATCTCATGCTCCTCTGTCGATCAATCTACCTTTGTGGGATACCCCTCGGAGGACCGCCGACGATATTCTATCGATAGTTGGCATGCCAGGTAGGGGTGTGCATGCTGTTTCCTTGTCAAACAAGATGGCTTTTTCCGTAGGCTCTTCGTCCCTTCCGTAGCCCAGCCAGATCTTCACGGTCGGATCCATCTCATGGGTCATCAACGCTGAAAGAGTCGGAGAGCACCTCGAGCTGATGCAGATCGGTTCTGCGCCGACCACCCTCGCACCTGCAACTGCAGATCCGATCTTGGAGTTGATTCCGAGGTCTCCTTCAGCAACAACTCACCGCCCGCTTCCTCGCTACCAGAGGAGGCAGATCAACAACGATGATCTGATCGAATCCATCGATCGAGTCGGACTGAAGCTCACTGATTGTCTCTCCATTGCCGAATCGGCTCTAGACACTCTGGTTCAGCGCCGACCACCCTCCAATCTAGATCTATCGGAGGCTGCTCGGGAAACTATAGGGGTTACGGCCCTACCCTTCGAGTTCACCAACACTACCGCTGCTTACCAACACGCCCTGAGGGGCAAACTCACCGACCAGGTGGAATGCGCCCATCCACTCACCGACCAGGTCACCGTCCAGCTTCCGCCAGCCATCAACATGCTACACTTAGGCCAGGGCCCCAGGGTGCCCCTCCAAACCATCCCAAAAGAAACTCTGAGCTCCGAGTCTCAGGGCTCTATGGAGACCCTCACCGAAACCTTCTCCAAGCAACTCCTCCTTCCACCCTTCCGAGGTGGTGCAATCTTCAACATTAGCATCGACAACCCTCTTCAGAATGGTGAAACCGAGGAGGAGCGCATTGCTCGGGAGAACCAGAACGTCAACCATGTGCAGCATCGAGAAAACAAGGCAGCCATTGCGAGGGCCGAGGCTGCTCGGAATAATCTGCTTGATTCACAAGGAAGACC
Organism: Miscanthus floridulus; assembly: GCF_019320115.1. Taxonomy (NCBI): domain Eukaryota; kingdom Viridiplantae; phylum Streptophyta; class Magnoliopsida; order Poales; family Poaceae; genus Miscanthus; species Miscanthus floridulus. The sequence goes on from NC_089597.1 coordinate 46,144,882, forward strand.
GCTCCCGCTTCACCGTGACCCCGACAAAGAATTTCTCCACATCGACGGCCACGACGTCTTCAAGACTCCGAGCGCTAATCTGGCAGTAGCCGCCAATGAGCTCGTTTGTTTCCCTCAAATGCCTGAGCTTGCCAAGATCGCCGCCATGCTTAAAGCAGCTCACTGTTAGGTCAATGAGATTCACGAGGATCAAAGACCTTCATGCTCTACGAGCACGATTCACCGATCAGTTACACCAAGATCCAATCACCGCCTCAGTCAAAGCCATTTCGCCGACCAGTCGCTACCTCTCTAGGGGGCGCCGGGGGCCATCGCACCGAACACCATCGCCAACACGACTAGGAAGTCGAACAGGACGCTCGAGTGCACCTTAGCAACCTTCGGGATGCGCGACGCCGTATCGAGCAACGTCGCTTCGGTTGCCATGAAGATGAAGTGCGTCGCTGCTAGGAGTACGAGCAGGAGTACGGCAACTCAGACTCAGCCCTCGAGACTATCCCTAGCCATAATGCCATAGACGATGGTGTCGACAACCTTGAGGGGCCTCCAACTTTCACAAGGGCACTCTGAACACTTCACCGGCCCCATGGTTTTAAGATCACTAGGGTCGAGGCCTATGAAGGAAGAATGAACCCAACACAGTGGCTGCAGGCTTACGCCACTGCTGTCTGCGCCGCTGGAGGAGACACCAACGTCATGGTGAATTATCTCCCCGTCATGCTCACGCCACCTGCCATGAGCTAGTTTACCAGCCTTGCGCCGGACTCCATCGGATCCTGGGAAGAGCTAAAGAAAGTCTTCACCGACAACTATATGGCCACGTGTACTCGACCCCGCACCAAGCATGATCTCAGCCGCATCAACCAAAAGCCATCCGAGCTTTTCCGTAGCTACATCCGACGTTTCTCCGAGATGAGGAACTCTATTCCCAACATCACGGAAGCTGAGGTCATCACCACCTTTATCCGAGGACTCCACCATCGCGAGCTTCGCTCCAAATTCAACCGCAAGCCGCCCACCTATATCGGCGAGATGATCACTATGACCAACCAGTACGCTGATGCTGAGGAAGCCAAGGTGCGCTTCAACGAGGATGCAGGCACTCATCGCTTGTCTCACCGCTATGACGACCGCCCCGACGACCGGTACCACAACGACCGCCGCCCCAACGACCGTAGCTACCATCACAATAGTGGCCATGATCGGACAGGAGGACACAGGCCTGGCCAAAATCGCCACCGCTGGCTAGACCACATCATTGCCGCCATCAATCAACCTCGCGCCAAGCTCAACTATGATGAACAGTTCCAAAAGATCCTCGACGGCCCATGCCCTCTTCACAAGAATGCCAAACACAAGATAAAGGACTGCATTGGTTTGGCTAAGGAGTTCCAGGACAAGAGGCTCGACGACGACGCCAAAGATGGAGCTGGAGGTCGCCGACCACCTGGGGGCAACAATAATGCCTTTTAGGACCATGATAAGGTGGTCGCCACGATCTTCGGGGGCCTCGCCTCCACTGAGAGGAGAAGAGAGCGGAAGCTCGCCGCATGATGGGTGCTCTCTGTCACTACGGAAGACACCACCGCTAACCCCATCTATCACCCATGGTCCGAGGTCCCCATCACCTTCAGTAGGGCTAACCAGTGGGCGGATATTCCCTACACTGGGCATTTTCCCCTTGTCCTTGACACAACCGTACAGAAGGTGCTCTTCAGAAAAGTGCTCGTTGACGGTGGGAGCGCTCTGAATCTCCTCTTCACCAGAACCCTAAAAGAGCTGGGCCTCGGTTTGTCAGATCTCACACCTTTTGACTCCACCTTTTGGGGTGTGGTGCCAGGCAGGGCCTCCAAACCGCTTGGAGAGATTACCCTACCAGTTCAGTTTGGCACGGCAAGCAACTACCACGTCAAACATATCAACTTCTATGTCGCCGACTTCGACACCGCCTACCACGCCATACTTGGTCGGCCAGCTCTGGCCAAGTTCATGGCCATGCCGCACTACGCCTATCTGTTGCTGAAGATGCCTTCGCCTGCTGGAGTCTTGGCCCTGTGGGCCAACCTCACCATCACCTATACTTGCGAGACAAAGAGTCTCACCCTCACCGAAGCTACCGACCTCTCCATCCAGATGGCTAGCGTGGTCACCGAAGCCAAGACGGTGCCTGCCAAAGACATGGAGATCCTAGAGCTGGAGCCTCCCCGCGCCTCGGCCAAGTCAATGGAAGTCAAGGAGGTCGGCCTCGGCCTTGATGATCCCTCCAAGACCATGAAGATTGGGGCTCACCATGACCCCAAATAGGAAAGTGCGCTCGTCTCCTTCCTACGTGCCAACGCCGACGTGTTTGCTTGGAAACCTGCAGACATGACGGGGGTACCATGGGAGAAGATCGAGCACTCCTTAAATGTCTCGCCGACCGCCAAACCGATAAAGCAGAAACTCTGCCGATTCACGCTAGACAAGAAGGAGGCTATTAGGGTAGAAATAAAATGGCTCTTAGCTGTCGGATTCATAAAAGAAGTGTATCATCTAGATTGGTTAGCAAACCCTGTTCTCGTTCGAAAAAAGAATAAACAATGGAGAATGTGTGTTGATTATACTGATCTTAACAAACATTGCCCTAAAGACCCCTTCGGCCTGCCTCGGATAGATGAGGTTGTAGACTCCACCGCTGGCTACGAACTGCTCTCCTTCCTTGACTGTTACTCTGTCTATCACCAAATTTCCCTGAAGAAAGAAGATCAGATCAAGACATCATTCATCACGCCCTTCTGTGCTTACTGCTACACAACCATGTCCTTCGGACTCAAGAATGCTGGAGCAACCTATCAAAGGGCCATCCAGACGTGCCTCGACCAATAGATCGGCTGCAACGTCAAAGCCTACATCGATGATGTGGTCGTCAAGACCAAGGCCACCAACAATCTTATCGTCGACCTTGAGGAAACTTTCGCCAATTTGAATAAATACCGATGGAAGTTGAACCCTTCAAAGTTCATCTTTGGAGTTCCATACGGTATACTGTTGGGCTACATTATCAGTGCTCGAGGCATCGAACCTAACCCTGACAAGGTCTCCGCCATCACCAACATGAAACGGCCGACATGTGTCAAGGATATACAGAAGCTTATAGGCTGCATGGCTGCTTTAAGCCGCTTCATATCACGCCTCGGTGAAAAAGGGCTACCTTTCTTCAAGCTCCTCAAGGCCTTCAAGCGCTTCTCCTGGTTGGAGGAGGCAGACATAGCTTTCGAGCAAGTCAAGTTGTTCTTAACAAAGCCTCCGATCATGACAGCGCCACGACCAGATGAAACTCTGTTGATCTACATCGCCGCCACTTCCCGTGTCGTCAGCACAGCTATTGTCGTCGAACGCGAGGAAGCCGGGCATATAAGGTGCAACGTCCGGTGTACTTCATAAGCTAGGTACTTAATGAGCCCAAAACTCGTTATCCTCAGGTACAAAAGTTGTTATATGCAATCCTGATTACGTCGCGTAAGCTCCGACACTACTTCGACTACTACAAAATCACCGTGGTCACTGAGTTCCCTCTAGGGGACATTCTCCGCAACAAGGAGGCCAATGGCCGCATCATTAAGTGGGCCGTTGAGCTCGGTACTTACTCCATCGAATTTAGAAGCAGGCCTACCATCAAGTCACAGGCGCTCACTGATTTCATCGCTGAGTGGACAGAGATCCAATAACCTATCACTACCACTTGCCTCGAGCATTGGGTGATGTACTTCGATGGCGCCCTTAACATCAATGGTGCTGGAGCGGGCATTATGTTCATTACACCGACCAAGGACAAGCTCCGATACGTTCTTCGGATACACTTTTCGGCCTCCAACAACGCCGCCGAATATGAAGCATGTCTCCACGGACTCCGTATAGCCATCAAGCTCGGCATCAAATGCCTCATGGTGTACGGCGATTCTGCACTGGTCATTAACCAGCTTAACAAAGACTGGTCTTGCTCCAGCGAGAAGATGGATGCATATTGCGCCGAAATCAGGAAGCTTGAAGGAAAATTCTATGGCATCGAGTATCACCATGTGGTACGCGACCAAAATCAGCTCGCCGATCACTTATCCAAGTTGGGCTCTTCTCGCGCCGCGATCCCACCGGGGGTCTTCGTTCAAGATCTCCTGGTGCCATCCATCAAAGAAGATAAGGAAGTTCCCCCTGCCGAGCAACTGGTGCTTACAGTACCTTCACCGGACACCGATTGGAGGGGGCAATTCATCAAGTACCTCACCAGCGTTGAGGTACCCACCGACAAGACTGAAACTGAACACCTAGTTCATCGAAGCAAGCTTTACGTGCTGGTGGACGGGAACTTGATGAGGAAAAGTGCCAAGGAAGGGATACTGCAGAAATGCATCACCCAAGAGGAGGGAGTAAAGCTACTTCTCTAAATTCACTCTGGTTCCTGTGGCAACCACGCGGCCTCGAGAACATTGGTCGGCAAGGCTTTCTGAGCTGGTTTTTATTGGCCCACAGTCATCACTGATGTAGAAGACCCCATTCGACGTTGTGAAGGATACCAATTCTTCGCTAAGCAAATACACGTGCCGGCGTAAGAGCTGCAAACCATCCTAGCTTCCTGGCCCTTCGCATGCTGGGGACTGGACATGATCGGGCCTTTCAAACCAGCACCAGGTGGTTTCCGGTACATATATGTCACCATCGACAAGTTCTCCAAGTGGATTGAATATAAACCGCTCGTAAATGTTTAAGCTCAAATGGTTAAATGTTTATGCTATTTCATTATTCATGATTACCTGATCATGTGTTTATGGGCTTATGATAACCTTGTTGCTACTAAGTCGCTTAAAATTGTGACTCACTAAAAGCTAATCGTAGTAAACCAGTGTCAACCTTTTGAGCTTCATGAACCCTATGTTATATATGTTGAGTATGACATGTGCTCACCCTTGCTATTTTCCACACCTCAGTCTCTAGTAGAAGATTGATGAGGACACAAAGGAGTTCCTAGAAGATTGATAGAAGCGCTTGGCATACGGAGCCCCCAGTCAGCCGTCCCTGTGAAGTTGGAGCCTGAAGAAAACATTAGTAACCGTTCCACTATACTCTGATGTAAGTGTTAATTATAAGTATGTTTCTGCTATATAACATTGTTTCTGATATTTTCTATTCTATTGTTGTATGTGTGGACTTCCTAGGCACACATATGACAAACCTGGTTTTGTCTTTAAAACTGGGTGTGACACTCCGCCAGGTCCTCGGGTTCCTCCTTCGGTTGGACTAGGGGCTGGGGCTCTATGGTAGCCTCCTAGCGGCGAGCGGTGGCGTCGTGCTCAGAGCTTGAGGCCATGATGGTGGTGAGAGTGAGGGGTTGAAGGCAAGGAAAACAGGGCGGAAAGGCAAAGGGCAGAGATTGAAAATGTCAAGTGGTGAATAGGCACAGTGGTTGCCACCAAAGCGAGGTGAGAGGTTAAATGGCCGCCTACTGCGCACAATCCCCAAAAAATTGCTCGGTAGCCATAATGCACGCCTAGACTTCCATGTCAATAATTATTCACAAGGAAAACTTTCACTTTTTTATTCCTGGAATGAAAATGGCGATTCGATGCCCTGTGAATAATTCATATTTAAGATATTTTGTGCCCGAGTTACGAGTGAGGCTCTGACCCGACTAGAGCATCCCGATTAGCCTGTTGCTCGGGGCTATGAGTAAACTTAGTAACGGGGACAAAACTGTGAGAAGGATCCTGACTTTTGAACTGACTCCACATGCAAAGTGCGTCGTGGCTCTGCTCGTGGCGACTCGAACACGGAATAGTTTGAAAAAGCGGATAAAAGCAAAATAACCATCCATATCGGGAACTAGTCATTTCATTGATAATTCATTAAAATGGATTTACAAATGATTAAACTAGAACCCTAATCTAAAAACAAACAGAGCAGGCGCCACCTCTGATTGTCACTAAGCTCCTTAGAGGGCTTGCTGATGAGATGGGAGCAGCCTAGATCCTTGATGGTGACCCGCCGCCTGTGGGCTCGTGCTTCTCCTCCTCCTCGTTAGCCTCCTCCTCCTCGGCGACATCTTCCTCATCATCGCTGCTGAGGATCACCAGGCCACCATCCCCTAGGATGCCAATGGCCTCGCGATTCAGCTGGATGAAGAGCTTCCTCGCAATCTTCTCGTCACGGCTCATGTCTGGCCGGCCGACGGCGCAAGGACTAGAGGGCCCGAGCATGTCGAGGATGGTGGAGGCGATGGAGGGAACAGGGGCAGTGGGGGCGACTGGGGCGATGGGAGCAGAATCAATCGGTGGGGCCGAGTCTTCCGGCTCATCCTCGTCGAAGAGCTCGATCACCACATCCGGTGCTGACGGCGCCGGATGGGTCGAGGGTCCGGCCGGAGGCCTAGGCGGAGTGACTTCATCGACCCCAGCTTCCCCTCCTAGGATCGCTGGGGCTGGAGGCGCGGGGAGCACGGCCAGCGGCAATGCCGCCGCCAGTGCTAGGGCTCTGGAGGACGTTGGGGACGGAGATGCGGGCGCAGACGGCGGAGGCGACGACGTACTGCTTGACGACGACGTCATGGCCGATTAGCTAGGCGAGTTGGCGAGCAGCAGACGTGGCACCTTGTGGGGGCATTTGCAGTCGGCGGTTTTCTTCCTCATCTTCGCTGCGGGACTTGGGAATGGAGGTTGCAGATTCATCACGGGCGGGCCTAATTAAATAGAACCAAGCCACTTTTCTAGGAATCTCAACCGCCATCTCAATTAAAAATGAATTAAATCTCCACCACGCGCACTCATGGGGAACCGAGCTGACGTAGCGCTTCGACTGACAGACGACTGCGCGTCCCTGGCTTGCGTATGAAGCGGGATTGACAAGACAGGACGACCCGAGGATGACACTTGAGCAAGCTTATCTCCCAACAACGCACCTCTCCATCTGCACAAGATCAGGTCTTAAGTCGCAACTGGCCGCTCGGGCGACATCTAGCCACCCGACTACCTGCAGGCAGCCGAGTTGCTTTGATAGACAAGCTTGGGGGCTTATGTCGATGCCATAGCCCCCGGTACCCCTATTTCCATATTGCCGACTATCAGAGAAGACCCAAAGGCCCACGACGACCCTATTCAATGAAGGATATCTCTGGATTGCGCCAGGGCTCCGTCTAGGGCACGACTCCTTAGCTTGTAGGGCAAGTTGATCCCGAATATAAATAGCTAGCAGTATCCCCTATTGTAATCATAGACTCTTTCATAGGCATAGCTACATTGTAACAGCAATCTCACCAAATACAAGCAATACAAGAGTAGCAACTAGACATACGGCTTTTACTCGCTTTCCGGAGCCCGGACCAGTATAAATCTCGTCTTCATCTGTGACTGTTCTTCGCACCAGGCAGGTTCCCCAAGAATCAAATATCTGCCGGTAAAATACACCGACACTTGGCAATGTGGACCAAACTTGGCGAAGACTACAAAGACTTGAGACGAAAAATTATGACAATTCAAATGGTTTGAGACGATAATTAGAAAGGGAATTATGACATCTTATATCTCTGACTTGCTTATGAGGAACTTACAAGAAACACTGGTTCACGTGAAGTACGAAAAATTGTAGATACACATTTGTGTATAGCACAGAAAACCTATACATGTGTCTGTGAAGAAGAGGAAAAGTGCGGCAAATAATACACTAGCTTGTCCATGATCATAACTGGGATGAGAATAATCGGCCATGCCAAAGGCATCATTACCCAAGGCATTCTGGTCGATAATTTCCCCAAAGGCATCGTCACCTGAAATCATCTAATATAAAATGATAAGCTACCGGCTTACGATAATGACGGATTTTAAGCCATTACTAATCAAATGAAAGGGGAAAACAGCCCTCTTTTCATTTTGCATCATGGGTCTTGGATGCTGTCTTCTGCCATATTTACTGGTTGCAGCAAAACTACAACGAAAATTATAGGCAACAGTTTGAAATGCATATTCTATATTTATGAGAAAAAAAACATTTTTTAGATAAAGATTAAATTGTGCTTAGACAGTGGGCCGTTGACGATACTAAATTTGTATGGCTATTGACGAGATACTAAGATACGTGAGTTAGGATAATTGAGATTCAAAAGTTGCACTAATTTGTATTGATGCAGAGAAATATTTACAATAATGCCGTGTACATTATACCAGAAAAATAGTATGCATTTATCACAATGGCATCGTCACTTTACCACAGCGGCTTAACCAACTTACCGAAAAAGCATTCACCGCAATGGAACAAGAAAATTTAATTTGGTTCTGAAATGCAGCCTGCAACACGTGCAAATTAAAAGTTTGTACGGTGAAATTTAGAAAGTGATTACAGGTTACCAGATCAAACGATCAATGTCAACCAGGGTCATATTGTGCCTAGGCCGGGCCAAAACCCCGTGCCATGGGCCAGGCCACGGGTCTTTTTGCCAACAATACGCTGGACTGGCTTAGATATTGAATATTCACTTGTTTATTTGAACTTTGCTAAAAAAAACTTGTTTATTTGAACACACATCAATCGATACCCTCATTCATTGCTTGTATCTTTTATTCATTCAGTCTTTGCCTTTATTTACATTCACAAACTTGTAATTTTAATAACAATAATAATCACGTATCGACATTTTTTGATTGGTTCTTGGAGAGTAGCACCGTATGGATGACCGCGTCGAGGTTTGCCTCGGCAGGCCCACCCGGCAGCGCCACCTTTGCGGCCTTCTCCTTCCAATCCTCCGCACGCCGGCGCATCTCCCGCCCCTTCTCCCCGTGCATGGCCTCCTTTAAGATGGCCGCCACCTCGTCGCGCTGCACCTCACCGCCGATCTCCATCCCGATTCCCCACTCCGTGCGCTTGTACCGGCAGTTGGTCTGCTGCTCCGCGAAGAACGGCCAGCTGAGCATCGGCACCCCTGCGCAGAGGCTCTCCAGCGTCGAGTTCCAGCCGGAGTGGGTGAGGAACACCCCGACTGCCTCGTGCTGGAGCACCGCCTCCTGCGCGCACCACGTGGTCAGCAGCGCGCGGCTCTCGACGGCGGACGCGAACTCCGGCGGAAGCACGGCGGAGTCGCCCCTGACTAGGTCCGGACGGATGTTCCACACGAACGGGTAGCCGCTGTCGGCCAGGCCCCAGGCGAACTCGAGCAGCTGCGAGTTGGTCATCACCGTGATGCTGCCGTAGTTCACGTACACCACGGACCGCGGCGCGCGACCGGCGAGCCACTCGAGGACGCCTTCCTGCTCCTTCCAGAGGTTGCAGCCGAGGCCCGCGAGCGGGCTGCCTGCGGGGATCTCGTGGCGCTCGCGGAGGAGGAGCGGGCCGACGTGGTACACCGGCGGGAGGACGCCCCGCATGGCTTCCAACGTGGTGCCCTCAAGGTCCTCGAAGGTGTTGATGACGACGGCGTCCGGGACGAGCAATATCCGCTCGGACTCGTGCAGGAGGAAGTTGAGCATGACGTCGCCGCTGTCCGTGGTGCGGACGAAGCTGGGGAAGCCGCGCAGCTGCACGCCGTCGCACATGCCGTATGCGCCGGTCACCACGGTGGCGAGGTGGCCGCCGCCGCGGACGTCGTCCGCGAGGTCCGCCTCGTGCTTGAACGGCACGAGGCCCAGGTCGATGAGGTTGCGGAAGTTGCGGATGCCCATGTACCCGCAGGCGCCGATGGTCAGGAACGCGACGACGGGCACGCCGATCTCCCTGCCGGCGTCGAAGCCGAACGACATGATGGCGTCCACGACGAGGCAGGTGACCGGCGGAGACTCAGACTCGGTGCCGTCGCCGCCGTTGATCCTGGCGAGGAGGGAGAGGAGGTGCGGGAGGCACTTGGTCATGGTGGCGTTGCAGAGCGCGGGGATGTCCTGCGTGGCGTCGGCGTCGGAGGGCGGGAGGCCGTTGGGGATGGCGTCGAAGCGGAAGCCCGGCACGCCGTCGAGCGCCTTGGGCCCGCGCGTGTGGAGCAGGCGCCGGTGGTTGAACTCGGTGTTGACGAAGGTGACGTGGAAGCCCCGCGCGTGGTGGAGCTTGGCCAGCTTGAGCATGGGCGTGATGTGGCCCTGCGTCGGGAACGGCACTCACACGGCGTGCGCCCTCCGCCGGCGTCAGTGACCCCACGATCGTGCGGCACCTCCGGTTCCAGGTGAATTTGTGTGTGGCCGGCAGCTTGGAAAGTGACCTATTTATAGCGTCGAAAAAACAAAAGAAAACAAACTTCTCTATCGATGCGACGCGATCAGTGAGAGTGAGACGTTGAGCGTAGTTTTTATATGCATTAATTGTCCAACCACGTAAACAATTTGCTAATAAGAGAGAGAGCCAAAAACAAAGAAACGACGTCTAAGTTAGACTCGGTTTCTCACGCGTTCCGAAATCGGTAGAAACCATCTCCCACGACGTTGGGAAGGAATTCATGGTTTCCATCGCCACCTGCGGATCTCGTGTGCCCGCGCGTCGCCGTGGAGCCTCGCTCGCCGCTGCCAAGCGCGGCCGCCATGAAGCTTCGCCGGGCCCGCTGCGGGACTTCGTGCGCCGCCACAGATCGCGCGGCCGCCGCGGAGCCTCGCTGGTCGGCTCGCCGTTGCCAAGCGCGGCCACCGCGTAGCCTCGCCGAGCTTGCCGCGGGACCTCGTGCGCCTCCACAGCTCGCACGGCCGCCGCGGAGCCTCGCTGGTCGGCTCGCCGTTGCCAAACGCGGCCACCGCGTAGCCTCGCCGGACTTGCCGCGGGACCTTGTGCGCGGCCACAGCTCGCGCGGCCGCCGCGGAGCCTCGCACGCCAGCTCGCTGCTGCCCAGCGTGGCCGCCAGGAAGCCTCGCCGGAGCCATCGCCGGGGCCGTCGCACCCTGGACTTACTGCGCCCCGTTCACGAGAGAGCCCCGGGAAATTGCTGCTGCCCAGCGCTGCCGCTAGGAAATTGCTGCTGCCATGCCGTCAAGGTGACGAGAGCCACGTGCACGAAGCCTATAGCGGCGCAGCTATGGGAGCTGGCTGTCAGATAGGAGCCCCGGGAAGTCGTCGAACCCAGCCACGCCCTGACACGCTGCGGCAGCAGGCTGCCATGAGCGTCCATCCTGAGCCCGCCGGCGCCGTAGTCACGACCGGGCAGCCGCCTCGTCCTCCTGGACGCCCACCTCATCGCCCTCGACACCTTGTCAATCTGCACGATCACGGGTTAGCCACCATGCGACGGGCACGACGTTGGGAAGGAATTCATGGTTTCCATCGCCACCTGCGGATCTCGTGTGCCCGCGCGTCGCCGTGGAGCCTCGCTCGCCGCTGCCAAGCGCGGCCGCCATGAAGCTTCGCCGGGCCCGCTGTGGGACTTCGTGCGCCGCCACTGATCGCGCGGCCGCCGCGGAGCCTCGCTGGTCGGCTCGCCCTTGCCAAGCATCATCAAATTAGTTATGGAATATATTTTTCTATAATCGACTATTTAAAGATATAAACATTAATGCTATTTTTATAAATCTATTCAAATCCGGAATGACTTATTGATAAACGGAGGTTTTACTATAAAAAACCCTTTAACGAATAGTATCTGTGGCAGACTGACCCGCTTTATTAGTATAGTATATATTCGTTCACGACGTCGACGAGGAGGGAGCCGAAATGGCATGGCAAGTTGATAGTCGTGCGACGGGACAGCTCCGTAGACCGTAGCCCGTGAGCTTTGCTTTTCCTGGGGAAGCTGGGAACGTGGGGCTGTCCGACCGACGCGACGGGACAGCTCCGTAGACCGATGCCCACTGTAGACAATGGACGCGACACCACGCAACGCTGTGTGTTTTTCCTGCTGAACAGTCCCATCGGAGACGGCGGTTAATGCAGCGTTCTACTCGTACAAGATGTGCTGGCCGGTCGCAGTGATCCCATCGGCCGCTCTCTGTTCTTCTCTGTCGCGCCATGACGGATGGCACGGTAGACCCGGCCATGTCACCTATCAACGCTTTGGTCGTCGCCACATCAGCCCTTCTATCGCGTCACCATATATGGCACGGCACAGGTATTTCGTCGTGCTATGACAATAAACGCGGCCAAAAATATTAGATTTAAAAATAAAAACAGACAATGTTAGATTTAAAATTAGTTTAAAAAAATATTAAAATTAAAAACCTTACAATGGAAAGGATAGTTTTTTTTTTTTTTTTTTTGATAATAGGCATTTCCCCGCGCCATCCGCTGCTTGTGGCGAGAGCCCCGTGCACGAAGCCTATAGCGGCGCAGCTATGGGAGCTGGCTGTCAGATAGGAGCCCCGGGAAGTCGTCCAACCCAGCCACGCCCTGACACGCTGCGGCAGCAGGCTGCCATGGGCGTCCATCCTGAGCCCGCCGGCGCCATAGTCACGACCGGGCAGCCGCCTCGTCCTCCTGGACGCCCACCTCATCGCCCTCGACACCTTGTAAATCTGCACGATCACGGTTAGCCACCATCCACTGGCGACCGCTGCTTCGTCGACTACTGCCTGGATGCCGGCGGCAGAGGACGGGAGAAAAGAAAGAAAAGCCACACGCGCAGAGGGTCTAGAGATGGGAGAAAGTCACACGCTGAATGATTGGGCAGATTTCTATCTTGACTCCAGTAGAAAAACCTTGCAATGGAAAGGATAGTTTTTTTTTATACGGTGTCCAATGCTATAGAAACTAACAGGGTTTCTTGCATTGTGAGTGCCTTGATACTGCGCACTACGTCGTTGACGGCAGTGCGTGACTATATAAACAAAAAAGCGGCAACTAATTTTTTTCCATAATGATAATGCACGGGTGTCCGTCCCCGGACCCGCGCCCGAACGCCCCCCCCCCCCCCCCCCCCCCCGCTCCATCTTCCAAAAAAAAAGTGCACTCCTTATCCGCTCATCCCGTGAACCCCGAGGCAGCGATGCAACGACTTTGAGCGCAAGCGTTGCCACACCGAGCGCCGAGGCCGAGCTGCTCGAGAGGCACCCCGTCACACGCTGCCCTGCGCTCCCACCTAGGCCAGGCGCTCGTCATCGAGCCGGGCTGCGCCGTGCCTACCTCCATCGTGCCGTGTCTTTCCTCCCACCGTGGAGACCCGAGCTTACTGGCTACCAGCAGTTCCCCACCAGGTAGGCTATGGTCGTCGGCGATGCCGTTTTCAAGTGTTTCAGGCGTTTTAAATTTATGTTTCAAGTGTTTTATCTGGATGTTTCAAAAGTAGATCTGGGATGTTGCATATGTTGCAATAACAATATACGTATGTTGCAAGCCTATGTTTCAAGTATTTCAGCTGTTTCAGACGTATGTTTCAAGTGTTCCATCTGGATGTTGCATATGTTGCTATGGCTCTACCCGCATGTTTCAAGCATATGTTTCGAGTGTTTCGTATGTTTCATACTTATGTTGCAGGTGTTTTATCTGGACGTTGCAAAAGTAGATATGGATGTTGCATATGTTACTATGCCTAGACATGCATGTGTTTAAGCGTATGTTTCAAGTGTTTTATTTGTTTCAGACGTATGTTGCAAATGTTTTATCTGGATGTTTTAAAAGCAGATAGAGGTGTTTGCATGTCGAGGCCAGTGGCTGTCGCTTGTTGCTTGGGCACAGACGTGGGTCAAACCACGTGGGTTTCCCGTGCGGGGGCGTGGGTACCTGCGACGGACGCGGGCCCTGGTGATGGGGTGGGATGCGGACACAGCTGTGTCCGGACGCCACGTCTCGTCTGGACGTCCGGGCGTTAGGCCTTCCATTTTTTTTAAGTGGCGCGGCAACTTGTTAGAAACAAATGTAACACCACTAGATTTTTGTTTTTTTTTTAATAATGATCAGTTGATCACAGATATTTCGTTGAAGCCATCCATTACAAAGCTCGCTGCCTACAATGACCTCCAAGGACTCTTAGTTCAATTGTATGTAGTGGCCGATCTAGGAAAAATACATAGGAGGGGCTGAACAAAATAGCACTAAACCGCTTTAAATCTACTATACTTCATTATAAGACCAATGTAATATAGTTTGCAATGGTTTTATATTGAAATGTCAATAAAAAATAAAATACATCGTAAGAAAAGATAGGACGTATTTTTTTTCATACCCAATGGGCAAAGTCCCAAACCAATAGGTAACGCATGACGATGACATCCATTATTCGTTATGAGGAGGAACCTATACAAAAGACACAATAAGTTGCGTCCTTTGAGACACTATACTCTAACCAATCAAATTCATCAAACTGGGTTTTTTTAAATGATCTCCATTCACCACTTTGCCATTTGTGAGGAAAGATAAGATTAACTAGAGGGGTTCGGCCACTCAAAGCATATGCTCTCTTTACATTATCTCTAGCTTTAGGTGCATAATCCTCAATTGGTTGCGATTTCCCGGATCGCCAATAACATCGGAGTCACCAAACTCTGCCCCAGGTTTCTTTAGTTGGTGAGGTTGGAGTACCACTAGTATTGCTTGAACTTGATAAATTAATATGTGTGCAAAATTCTTTTTGACATTATGAGTTTCTCAAAAATAACAATATCAACTTCTCAATTTGTCATCCAAACAATCAATCCCTTAATCAAATATTTCATCAAATCACTAATACAATTTTTATCAATCACATTCACATTCACAAATTCACAATTTAGAAAATTTTAAAATTTAAAAGGGTATAAGTAGTCGGGATGCCATCCTGCTGGCCGCTGCTGGCCTCTTGCCCCCCGCCGGCCCCTACCTGTTGTCGCTGCCGCGCCCCTGGCCGGATGGCTAGCCGCTGGCCCTGGTCGCTGTCGTGGTCGTGCAACCCTTGGGGGTCGCAGGGTTAGGGGCTCGAGGCGTCGGGTAGGCCACCTCCAGCCGTTGTGTCGCCTCCAGCCACCACGATCGTGCTGCCTTGTTGGCTCCATGGCTCACTCTCACACGGTCATGCGCCTCCGGCTCGGCCTCCGCCTGAAACGCTCGTGAGCTCGCGGTCACACGTACCTGCTCCACCTCACTATCAGATAGGGATAGGGTTGGGAGCGGCTGAGCGGGGGACTCTAGGTGGGTCCACGCAAGTGTTGGGCCGGGAAAAAAAAAGAAAAGATACAAGTTGGGCCAGCCATTGGGCTTTATTTGCTGAGAAGGTTGAGTAGGAATGAAGCGTGACTCTGCGACAGTGTCGTCTTTTACGTCAGGACAGACATCAGAGCCCCTCCACCACTGTGCATTTATAGTGAAAATTCATGGTGGGGCTTAGGGGGCTCCATGGGCTCCGCAGTAATAGGAGGGGGGGCTTAAGCCCCTGCCCCGCCGCTAAGTCCGCCCCTGATCGTATGCCTGAATCTTCACACTGGTCCGACGACGATGTTGTCGTTGATGCCCCTGCTCTCTCACCACCAGCATGGCAGGACATTTCTCATGAAAATAATCATACACACCAATAGCACACGCCATCAACCGTTTAATAACAACTTGCAGCAAAAGCTAGTAGTGTGCAATACTAGTTGCAAAACAAACTATGTCTCATTTGGTAAGCTTTCCTTTTTTTTAAATTCATTCATGTCTATATACATATATATCTGAATAATCATGTGAAGCATTGTACTCATAGGCTAAACATCACAAACATAATCCCTCCATCCCAAAAAAAATATAAACATCATTTTTCAAGAAATCAATCATTCTCGAGTTTATCCAGAAATAGAGAAAATAATATCAACTTTTGTATCTACAAATAGATTCACTATAAAAATATATATTTCATAATTATCTAATAATATTTATTACGTATAGTAAATATTAATATTTTTTCTATACATTTAGTTAAATTGAGAATTGATTGACTACTCAAGAAATGATTACGTTTTTTTGGACAGAGGGATCGGAGTATTACTAGTAGAAAGAAATTTCGGGCCCTAAACTGTTGCGGCGAGGTCCCACTTACTCCCACATGTGCAATTTTTGTTTCTGCAAGCGTGTTCGGCTGCTCAAGTTCCAGCTTGTTTCAGCTTATTCTCTCTCACAGAACACTATTAAATCATCCGAAATAATCCAAAATCCACTGTTCAACGGATCAGTCGAACGAGGCCGTATGCAACCAAGATTAACCAAAATCAGTGTAACATGACATGAATGGAATCTGGACCCTGAGAAATTCAGATGCAATGCACCTACAAAATAAAAACATACACACACAAATATTAGGGAGCACAAAAATAATGATAGGTTTTTTAGACACGGCACTAAATAAAAATCAGTGACAGGTGACCCGTCACTGTTAATGCCATTAGTCAGCGTACAACAAAGTCCATGAATTATGAATTGTATGGCCCTTTGTATAGTTCAGCTGGACTATTTTATTAGTGGAATAATTCTTTTCTTCGGTTCATAGGTTCAGAAGCTTCACTAGCTAAACCTATTTTATAATAAAATAATTTCTTATAGAAGATAAAAAGAATAAAATGACCATAATACCTTTCCTTTTTTTCCTTTGTTTTTCAAAATCACCTGTTTCTTCTCCTTCTCTCTCCATCTTATCAGCTTGGCCGCCTCCCTTCCATCTGCTTGGCCATTCCTCTCTCATCTGCCTCACCCACCACCCTAATAGTATACCCAAAGATAAATCCCTAACACTAAGCCTCAATGCCTTCAACACCAAGTCACACTTAGACACTACCGTGGCCCTAGCCTTCACAAGTATCCTTGCACCATACACCGATCCAATCATCGGGAGCCAAGAAAATAAAGTGGCCTTAGCGCCACTAACCCTTTGTTATAAACCCTACAAAACTAAGTTAACCACATGACATTGTATTCATCAACAACTAGAACCCTAACTAGGGTCCTCGATGAGTTCAGTAGGGTATGGATATATTTGTTCATTAGCGATTATGAGAAGGTAATCCCCGTAGCTATCCATTCATGAGTCCATCCCTTTCTCTATGCCTGATGAGAGACAACGCCAATAGCGACAAGGCTTTTGGTTGACATTGCACTTGCATCTCCAGCCATATCACCATTGCAGAAGCTGGATCATACCTACTTATTCTAACCATGCTTTTACTCTATTTGTACAACTTCTCAAGGAATTACTTCTAAAAAAAGCTCTACCGCCAATATGGTTCATGTCCCATGAGATGATAAAAGTAGATGGTCGGTGGCATAACTACCTCCGGGGATTACCAAGGGACCATGGTGGTCCACATAAGAGCAGGTCTGATCATACTATATGAAACATGTATAATGAGAGGAATCTAAGGATTTCCGAGGCCCAAGCTCAACTAGTGCAGGTGGTGCAAGGCATCAAGGAGGAGATTGTCCAACACAGTAAGGCTTGTTGAAGGCCGGCGGTGGGCTAAAATGTTATGCCACTATACTCAGACTTGGTTATTTACAAATGAAAGGAGCTTGCCATTCGGCACTTAAAACATCTTCATGAGATCCTGGTTACAATTCCAATCGATAGCGTGGTAATGGGGTTATCCCAATACTAATATTTTGGATTATTGGAGGAGGTGTTGCAACGGATCCTCCATACACCCACCTCATTATACACTTAACATATGGGGACCATATGTCAATACACCCACCTCATTATACACCTGACATATGGAGACCATATATCAATGGGACCGTTTCTTTTATATCTTTTTTATTTTTTTCTCCTCTTTTTTCTCTCTTCTACCATCCTCAACCATATCTAGGGCACCAACACTTATGCCTGATTGGTTTGGGTCCAAAATTTACCCTGCCAAAACTAGGGCAAGCCAAAACTAGGACTGCCAAATTTTGGTTGCCAAAACCTTGGCAAGAATTTTGGTATAGCAATTGGTTGGGTGCCAAACTGGTACATCCAAAATTTTGGAGCTTGATTGGTTCGATGCCAAAATAGGAAGCACTTTTTCTCTTTTATGTAGCTTATGAACTTTCTAGGAGACTTGTCAAAACTTTGGCCATAAACATTGGTGTGCCAATTCTTTATCAATGAGTTGATGACTAAAAATTTTGGCATACCATAATTTTGGTTGGGCATCCAATCGGTAGCCAACCAATTAGGTCCATTACCCCTACTCTGTTTCCCATGGCCTTCCACCTCCCATCTCTCCTCTCCCACCTCTGTTCAAGTAAGGGCATCCAGTCCATCTGGCCAGTGGGGTGGCGGGTTAGGGTTGCTGGTGGGGAAGCAGGTCAACTCGGCATGCCAGGGTGGCCGAGAGGCATGTCGAGGCAGTAACTGCGTTTCGTACTGGTCTGGTCTGGAGTAGCTGGGCAGCGAACCAGCGACACTCGACCGTGATTGCGCGACAATCCGATGGCTGGGCTGGCGAAGCCAATATCTAGTGGCGGTTGTGTGCTACGAATCGACGATTTGGCGGCTAATGACACACTGGCAAGCACGACGCACGAGCGGCGAGTAGGCTGCACAGGTATTGCAGGTGGGAGGCAAGTACAAGCAAGCTGCACCGGCAAGCACGAGAGGCGAAGGTGGGAGGCAGGAGTGACCGTTGGGGTAGACCCAGCCTATTGAGTGACCGTTGTTTCAGAGAAGGTAGGTCTAGCCAGGTATAATCTTTCTTTATTTAGGACCTGTTTGGAACGCAGGAATTTCACAGAAATCCCACAGGAATTTCACAGAAATCAGTTCAATTTCACAGGAAAAACACAGGAATGAGAAAAAAATTCCGCATTCCAAACAGGACCTTAAGAAGAGGAGATAAGGAAAAGATCGGTGGCCAGGAGCTATTGGAAGACTAGAGCACACAAAAAAAGACTCGCCTCTCTAACATGAGAGTTGGGGATAGGGGGGAACAATTGGGTAACTGCTGCTCGGTGCTCGCTCTTCCAACAACTGCCTTTTCATAATGAACTCTGCAAATCCGTTGCTACAATATAATAGTCTTATAAAAAATAAAAAGGGAACAGCCAAATTGCACAATATAGGCACCAACCAAAAGGCTTATTAGAGAGAGATAACTGACAACCCAGAGGGCAAATCTTATTATAGCTGTTCTTCATCGTCATCTATCTGATTATCGCCTTCACATTGTTCGGGATGTGATGAGGAAATGAATATCCGTGGTTCTTATCCAGAAGGCCATACCATACTTGCAGCATCTACAACCACGCGGCGTTCTTGATAGGGGTGACGACTGCCTTCACTTGCAGGTAGTTCTTCAGGCTGTCAATGCCCTTCTCCCTCCCAATGCCGCTCATCTTGTACCCACCAAAGGGAATTGCAGCATCGAAGATGTCGAAGCAGTTCACCCAGACGGTTCCGACCCTGAGCGCACGTGTCAGGGTGTTGGCCGTGTCCAAGCTATTGGTGAACACGCCAGCGGCCAATCCATACTGGCTCGCATTTGCCCTCTTGATAACCTCATTGAGATCTCTGTTCAAGCAGGACAAAAGTTATAACCCAATAGATTGTTGCTTAAGATTTCTTTGCACTTCTTGATTGTTTGGTTATTAATTAGAGTTTCAGACATTAGACAAATCAACATGAGGATAATACTCACTTGAACTTGAGGATTGACTGAACAGGCCCAAATATCTCCTCCTGAGCAATCTTCATGCCATCCTGTAACAGCCGTGTCATGAACTTTAAACATATCCTTGTTTGTTTTTGATGGAACAGTAAGCATATCTTGCAAGAGACGAGAGAAATTTTGTACTAGTACTTCGATGCAGTCAAAGCTCACCTGGACATCTGCGAAAATCGTTGGCTGGATGTAGTAACCTTTGTCACCCAACCTATCACCGCCCGTCACAAGGTTAGCTCCGCTGTCAACACCAGACCTAATATAGCGCAAGATCTTGTTGAATTGCTCGTCGTCAATCTATAAAGAAACAAAAATTGCAAGTCATGATCAGTCTAAACACGGAGGAAATGTAGAGTTACAATAGTGAACATCGTCACCAATCTCATAGAAGAAACTTGCAAGATTTTAGTGTATGGTTTTTGTTGATTGAAGGAATTGTTAAAACTTGCATCAGTTATATTGAAATATAATTGACAATGTAAGAGCATCTCCAAAAGCCTTTCTTAAACTCACTCTAATAATTACTTAGAGAGCCATTTAATAAAAATCACTCTATATATTTTCATTCTCTAACAAGCTTCTCTATGTCTTGTGCGTACTCTATAGAGCTAGCCCCACTCTTCATCTTTGGCTAGCAAAAAATCCGGATCAGAGGATAGCAATATTAGAGATCTAATTAAAAAAGCTGCCGGAGGGGCATTTTTTTTTTACCAAAATCTCTACTCCTTTTAGTAAGAAAGAATATAAAGAAGCTCTTGGAGATGCTCTAATAGCCCATTGGGTGAAATGAGAAGCTTCTATGAGTTTACCGGTGATGCAACTACTACGTGAATGATACATCAAGCTTCTAATTGTAGAGATTGTAACTACATAAATAAACCATTAAATATCCTAGTCAGATATGTACCTGCGGGCCCTGTTCAACACCTTTCCTGAATGGATCACCAACGACACGCTTCAATGCACGAGCCTTGGCCTTCTCCACAAACTCATCATAAATACGCTCATGTACAAATGTGCGAGATCCAGCACAACAGCATTGTCCCTAAAAAATTCATATGAAAAGAAAGATATTTAAGTAGAATGAAATGGAAAACACAGTTATCATGCTTATTTTAACATCATACCAACAAATACCTGGTTAAAGAACAGGGCAAAGTGCGCAAGCTCAACAGCATGGTCAACATCAGCATCGTCCATGATGATAAAAGGAGACTTGCCTCCTAACTCCAGTGTCACTGACTTAAGGTTGCTCTTTGCAGCCAACTCAAGAATAATTTTGCCAGTATCGGTAGATCCAGTAAATGCAACCTTTATTGAAGGAAAGAAATATATGTTTAGTCCTATGGTATAGTTTTTCAGGCCATTCTCTATAATGACATAGAATATAATTTAAAGGTTTATTTACCTTATCAACATCCATGTGACTAGCAAGAGCAGCACCAGCAGTAGGGCCAAAACCAGAAACGACATTCACAACACCCTCAGGTAGTCCAGCCTATTTAGCATGCAAAATATGATCAGCTCTGATTGAAAGAAAAAAAAATACAGGCTATATAAAAATTATATCCCTTGTATATTCTAACAACCAACTGGCCCATTGCATGCTCAAAGCAGCTAGATCTAAATATACAGTTATACATGCAACACATGTGTGATAACCATGATTAAATATAGTGGCTTTCAAAAAAAAAAAGACCGACCTAGGAGGACTTACCTGGGTGGTCTGGGCATACATAAACACCCTCGACAATACCTGGGTGGTCTGGGCATACATAAACACCCTCGACAACTGAGCTAGCTCTGCTTCCCATATAGTGGTTTTCATATACAATTAACACAAATGTTGTATTAACCTGATTAGTCCATGGTTCTAAACTGTTACAATCAGCGCCCGCAGAAGTGTACATGCAGATTCTTTCTATTTCTCTATAAGATATAGTTTTCCTTTGAAGGGCGGGCCTGGTGCAAGCGGTAGAGTCTTACCGCCTGTGACCGGAAGGTCCCGGATTCGAGTCGCGGTCTCCTCGCATTGCACAGGCGAGGGTAAGGTTTGCCACTGACACCCTTCCCCAGACCCCGCACAGAGCGGGAGCTCTCTGCACTGGGTACGCCCTTTTTTATATAGTTTTCCTTTAATGGATTAAAGGGCAGACCCAGTGCCGGAGGCTGCCACATGAGTGGGGTCTGGGGAAGGAATAAACTGAGACAAGCCTTTCCCCTGGGATTTTTAGCCTGCAACTAAAATGAGGCCTACTTGTTCTTTACATTTTACATAGATAGAACAAGTTATTTAAACTTGTACGTGCAGTCTGAGCTGCAACCATATCCTATATATGCATAATGCATTGGTAGTTTCGGTACAAGGTCAAATTGACAAAGAACTAGGACCCAATATACTGAAATTTGAATCATTCGTCTCTTGCATGCTCAATAATTAACACCACTAGATAGTTTTTTCCCTCATTTGTTTCCCTCTTAAGAGTGGCCATGATGCAAAGCGACTCAAGGGAGAAAATTTAGTAAAAGTAACATTAAGCTTTGAGAGATCACTCCATCCATCATGTGATTGATAAAAAAGAACATGGTTGACTAATCCTAGCATCTTTTATTGCCAATAAAACACAAACGCATCACTAGAACATTTAAAAAAAGTTGTATGATGAAACAAAGCCCATTCTCTCTAAGTAAATTGAATAATTGCAATAGAAGGAAGTGATTACTAATTTACTTCACTAACAAAACTAAAGAGAACACAAAACATTAGTTGCACCAACCTCATGCAACAGTTTGGAGATATACAAAGCCGACAGAGGAGTTTGTTCAGCAGTCTTGAGCACGAGAGTATTTCCACATGCCAAAGCAGGGCCAACTTTCCAGGCAAACATCAGAAGAGGAAAGTTCCATGGGATGATCTGACCTGCAACACCAATTGGCTCATGCAAGATCTGTACATGGTGTGGGCCATCAGCCGGCACAACGAGCCCATGGATCTTATCAGCCCAACCTGCGAAAAAACAGAAGTGGAACTGAATCAGACATGGAAGTATATATGCTGTATGGAAGTATGTTGTATTGTTCCAGACAACTTTCGTCAGTTAATATTAAATAAAGGCAATCACCAGCATAGTAACGCATAAGACGGGCCACCATGGGCACTTCAATCTGGGCTGCTTGCTCATATGGCTTCCCGTTGTCCCATGTCTCCAAAGCAGCAAGCTCGTCATTGTGCTTCTCTATCAAATCAGCAAACCGCAGTAGGATACGGGACCTCTCCTGCAAAGTAAAGATTCCAACCATCTGTGAGCATGGCTGAAGGCCACAATGACACGGCAGAAACGAAAATCTCAAGCTGAGTGTTTACATAGGCAGTCATCTTCGGCCATGGCCCTTCATCAAAAGCTTTGCGGGCCGCAGCTACAGCACGGTTAATGTCCTCTGTGTCACCCTCAGCCACATGAGCAATCACCTCCCCTGTACGAGGGTCCAGAGTGGGGAAGGTCTTGCCTGATGAGATGAAAATACACATCACAGATGGTGAGTTTGACTTATCATCAAGAACAGGAAAAACTAGAATAAACCTTTGCCATGTCGCAGGCCCACATTAGACAATATTTTGGCAAATATATGGTTGATAACAGAACTGTTTGAATTCTTAGAAGTGTAGTGCTGTGTGGTGAAGCTTAGTTTCTAAAGGGGGATGATTTAGAAGGGTGTGGGTTTGTACTAAAATAAATTCTAAACAAACATGCATATTTTGTTGTTGGATAGCATATCAGCTCCGAAAATTTCAGATGACATGGCATTTTCATTACTCTTCTTTTACCCCTCACACTATAAGCATAAGCAACAAAAACCGATCTACATTTTTCCATTTTATGGGCCTACAGGTATCATGGGGAAGCCCAGCAAAGTGGCTATTGGATCAGCCTTGTTAATACTAGTTTTTGTTGAAAGATAAACTCTAAGGATGCTTGATTACGAATAAGCTGCTCAGATAGGAATGAAATGGAGTTACATACCGGATGCAGAATCAACAAAGTTGCCATTAATGAGGAGCTTTGTGTAGTTCACTTGGACTGAGGGCGTGATGGGCTCCTCTACTGCTGCTGCAGTGCCGAACCTCTGAAGGACGCCTGGCAACAGTCCGCGCATCCCATCTGCAGGCACTGTGGTAATATGATATTTGCTCATAAATTTCAAGACTCAGAGAAACATAGTAGCAAATTTCTATCTAAGAAACAAATACATTAAATAAGGCCTGGATTTGCAGATGGCTAAAGGAGACATTCTGACCATATTTGGTGCCCCAAAGCGTGAATATCCCTAAACATAAGTACATGACATAGCAACATGAAGGCACATTGTATGCGCTATCCTTTTTGTTTCTATACATATAGGACTATTTCACACAAGTGGTGAACTTGTTCTTGGAATTCAGTATAACAAAATATGCGCATGCTAAGCAACAGTGAACTGAAAATACCACACTATTTTGAGATTTTGTAGCAGAACAAATGGAGGTTGGCTGCTCATGAAGACATGAACATATCATTTTGTGGCACTGGGCTAATGGCAATGCTGCAAAAAAAAACAACAGATGGAAGATGCTTTGTTCTGGTTACATTAGAACTGGCTAGCTTTGACATTTTACTAAGTTGATCGTGAATATCTTGACGTAAACAGATCATGGTTGTCTTTTACAATATGTAGAATTTCGGAAGTGACTATGTTTGCCTCGCCACCAATAATCCAATATCAAGTAGTTGGGTAGCAAACAAAATTGCAGACAACCAAAAGCTCTGGTTTCCACTGTACCGATAAGGACCCGAGGAAAAATCCGCGTCTTATCATGTCCCAGAAATCTTATCTCTGGAGCGAAAAAGTCCAGTACTCGTATTCAAGCCATGACTCACTGATGACGCACAAGGCCAAGAAGCCACACATCCCGAATCGTAAGGGTGAGGGCAAAACCGGAAATGGCCATAAAGCCTGAGTAGACAAGGCACACTAGATGGGTGGGTGAAAGCGACGTTGGATGGAAGAGTTAGGGAGGACGATATATCTCCAAGAGATGAGGACTGGTGATGTACACACATGGTAGAGGTAGATATATTATAGAGCGAGAGAAATGAAGATGAGGTAGATCATTTATTAGAAGAACTAATTCTAGAGAGATTACATGTCAAAATCATGGTTTTTATGGTATTAAAAGAGAAGGAAATCTACAAGAGTCAACTTTCACTTCAGCAGTCAGCTAATGGAACTGTGCTGCAGCTGCGGCAGCCGAAATTCTCTCACAGTTGAATGTACAAGAAGCAAAGTAGCTTAAGCGAACGGGCCTTTTAGCAAGGCTGACAACAATCTAAAGGGATTCTGATGAAGCTGGCTTTTTTTTTACACACGGGCATCACAAGGTAAACACCCAGGAATTCAGATCGTCATGTCTGCTCTGCTGATCAGATCCAAAGCGCAACACACGACACATTATCCCGATCCCCTTGTGAAGCGATCGAAGACACCCGGGGAAAAACAGAGGTGGGGGATGCGGTGATATCAACACCAACAAAGATAAGATCAAGAACCCATAATAATAATAAAAAATATTACGAACACGACACACGGAAACAGCGAACGCCGCGAGATTAAAATCCATACATACATACATACTGGTTTCGCAACCAAAAAAAAAAACTGTACTAGTGCTACGAGCTTGTCCGATTCCTAACAGGATAGGGCCGGGGCAGCCGCGCAGGGATGCATGTCCAAGAGCCGCAGGAGCAATCAATCCAAATTCGAAAGTCGAAACGATACCTGGCCTGCGCAGCGCAGAGGGGACAGCGGGTGGCGCGGCGGCAGGGGCAGAGGCCCTGGCCAAGAGGCAGCGGGAGACGAGCGAGGACGCGGCCCTCCGAGCCATGGGGCGAATTTATTGCGGCCGCCGAACCGAATCGAAGAACCCTCTGCTGCTGCTGGTTCCGCCGCCGCGGCGCAGTAAATGGAAGCGGATATCCTCCTGTACTTGCAGGCGTCCGTCCCCGCGGCAGCAGAAGCGGCAGTCAGGTGTGGGAGTGAGGACGAGTAATGCCTGCCGCTGCCGGGTGCCTCCCCGTTCTCTCTCTTCCTCTTGGTCTTGGATTTGGGCTTGGTCTGGCGTCTGGGTTTTAATAGGGCCGCCATTTTAGAACCCAACCGAGTGGGAAAACGAGGGCATTTTTGGCATTGGTCAAAGAGCGCTCTTGTTCAAATGGATGGAGCTGGGTGGGTGGCGCTGTGGATGGGATGGACGTGGGGCCCATATGGGTACGAAGGGTGGTGGGGTGCGTGCAGGTCAGCAGGTGCAGAGCATGGATGGAGATGGCTTCAAGTCGGGGGTGTCGAGGCGGATCCATCAGGATAGGATTGTATTTTACTTGTGGCTCTAAATAGTACATCTATCTCGAGATTAGCGGATACGGAAGTTTTATGTTTACAGTTATCGTTGGGAACCAACAAGCTTCATCGAGTATTAGCCAAAAACTCAAATAGATATTTTGGCCCAATGAACAATCATATATTAGTTTATGTGTTTAGAAACCCTAGTTCATTTTTTCCCACTCTCCAGCAGCACAAGCACGCTGCCTTACGAGCGCTCGTGCCCTCGCTTCCTCAGTTCGGTCTCTCTTTCACCTTGCTCGTCCTCCTCGCAACCTCGCTCCTTTTTCTCGACATCTCCGAGACTCCGACGCTTATACCTGGGTGAAGAAGAAACGTCTCCGATTACAAAGCTATGGCCCCAAGTGTCCTTGTTTATCGAGTATACAGTACCCGTCGAGTATACCCGACGGGTACGAAGATAGGTAAGAATCTATATCCGAGATAGTTAACGAGTAAAGGGACAGGATGAATTCTCCGTGAAGAAGTACATCCCGTTGCCATCCTTACGTGATTCTAAGTTTAGTCGCTGCACGTGCAGTGCAGGTGGACCTGGAGGAAAAACTAAAGGATGCCTTTTTGGCCATTGAAATAATCGAATGAACCTAGGGAAGCAACTGCAACTAGGACATTGATACTGCTAGTAGGGTGAAATTTTCCAGAAGGCTTTTTTTAATATAAGAAAAGAATTATTTAAAGACTTATTATACACAAAAAATGTTGTTATTTCACATATCTTCTTATGAATCCTGCTTACAAGCATTTCTATATTAGCACATCCTAGACTGCTCATTTTTATAATTTTAAATTTTATACTTCGTCCGTCACAAAATAAGTGTCGTTCTCGCTTTTCGATGAGTTCAAACGCTTTTAACTTTGACCAAATATATACAAGAAAATATTAATGTTCATAGTATAATTTGTGTCGTTAGATAGATCGTTGAATCTATTGTCGTAATAAATTTATTTAGAGATACAAATGTTCTTAATATTTTCTATAAACCTAGTCAAACTTAAAGAAGTTTGATCGGCACGAATACCATAGCGACACTTATTTAGAGACAGAGGGAGTATGGGTTAGCAAGCCAATTTTATTGTTGAGAATGCTCTATTCATGTTGGCATGTTCATGTTTCACATTCTCTCCCATGTCAACAAATATACTATTCAGGACACCCTCAATAGTACTATTGGGTAGGCCGGAAACGGAGAAATGTTTTTTTTTACAAAAAGCTACTCCTTTCGTCTTGAAATACAAGTAGTTCAGTTGTTATTTTCCTTAATTATTAACTGGCTTCTAGTCTCAACGGGGGTTTCATTCTAAGTTTTGAAAGACTCAGTTGGAAACAGTATAGGCAAGTTTTATCTTTATAAAACTCATTTTATCTCATTAAATTTTTATCATCTCTTTTTATTTATACCGTGTCTTGTCAGTGCCCATAAAACTTTTATAAACCTCTCTATTGAGACTGGTCTAATGGGTGACCCCAAATTTAAAAGGAATCAATGTTATCTATAAAAAAACAAGAGGAAAGAGATGATTAAAGACCATAATACCCTGTATCCGAGGACAAAGAGAGTAATTACTCGCACGTCACGGGCTCTATGCTGACAAGGAAGATGTGGATTTACCTGTTAGGTAGCCCACACACTTGTGGCAGGAATGAGATGGGCAGCTACTGCACGGTCACGTGCATCCGTGACAGGCAAAAAAAAAGACGTGACGGTGCATCAACAACTAAGCCGAAAACCGAAACGGAAGAGAACGCACGGAACAGGGAGCGTCACAAAGATAAACAGGGCATGGGCATCGTGTCACTACAGGCTTAACAGGAGCAGGGACGGACGCATGGAGGAGAGAATCCAGGAAGTAAGCACGCAGCAGTCAGTTCAACACTACCTGGCCTCCGGAGCGCAGAGAGACAGCAGGCAGGCGGGCCACGAAGGGTCCGGAGAGGAAGCGGCGGGAGGCGAGCGCCGTCCGTGTGGCAGCGGAAGCCATTGCCAATCTGCCGCGCCTCTCTGATGGTGCGGTCAGCAACGGAACGGAGGTAGAGAGCTGTGCTTGCCGGCGTCGCCAGTGGCGCTCGGAGTGGGGGAAGGAATGGCCGCCGATCGATTCCCGGATTTGGGCTTGGACTTTGGTGGTGGACAGCGACGGGTGCCCTTGGCCCTTGGGGTTTAATAGGCCTGGGAGTTGACTTTTTTGGTTGAAACAAGGGCATTCCGCATTTGTTGTGTATTCTCTCCGTTCAAGGAAAGATGTAATTCTCATTTTTTATAGAAATTAGTTAAACGATAATGATACACGTCCTGACGTCTCCGTCCGCTTATTTCTGCACCCACTCATTCCTCCCGCGCCCCTTCCCCCACCTGCGGCATCACCGCACCCACGCCGCAACATTCCTCTGCCGAGCCGCGCCTCGCCCCCGCCCCCGCCCCCACGAGTGTCGCACGAGCCGCGCGCCCTGCTGCCTCCCTCTCCCTCCTCCTGCTCCGGCAGGGCGGCGTCCCCGACGCGAGTATGAGCTCTGATCCACGCGGCCACCCCCGCGCGACCCCCTTCCTCTTCTCCAGGCGACCACCCTCTCCCTCAACTCCAGCGCTAGGATGGGCACGACCCTAGTGGCAGCCCCGGCGCGGGCACGCGGCACTGCTCCGACACCGGGAGCCCCTAATGCCTGTAGATCCGGCGGCCATGGCGCTTCCCGCATTAGTCTCTCTCTCCCCCCTATGTTGCAATTGTATGTTTCAATTGTTTTAGATGTATGTTGTAGTTGAATCATATGGATGTTACAAAGGTAGATCGAGGATGTTGCACATGTCGCATATGTTGCAATTGTTTTCAGAGACATGTTGTAATAGTATGTTTCGAGTGTTTCAGATGTTTTAGAGGTATATTTCATCTGTGTTTTCCGGACGCATGTTGCAATTGTGTGTTATCTGGATATTGCATATGTTTCACACATATGTTGCATGAGCTTTATTCGGATGTTGCGTATTTGTTGCAGTCGTTTTCAAGTGTGTTTCAGGTGTGTTTTTAAGTGTTTCATAAGTATGTTTCAAGTGTTTCAACTACCTTTAGACGTATGTTGCAACCATTGTATTTGGATGTTTCAAAAGTAGACCTGGTGTTGCATCTCTCCTCCCCCCACTACACCTTCTGCTGCATCATCTCTCCCAGAGCTTGCAAGGCATCCATACGAACGTGGGATAGGCGATGGGCGCGGGACGAGGGAGCTGCGTGTGTCGAGCGCAAGTGAGGGAGCTCCGTATGGACGGACGCTGCCTCTGGAGCGAGATGGGTGCTGGGCGGAGGGGGCAGCGTACGCCACGGTTTGGGAGCACGCACGTGGTGATGTGGTGCAGCCTACATGAGGGGCGCAAAGGTTGCGTCGAACGGGAGCCGCGTCCGGAAGCAGGCCTAGGGCCAGACGTCCGGCGCTAGGCTTGCCATTAATTAAATGGTTTAAAGCTTGACCAAAAAATATAAAATTACTAGTAATATTTATGATACAAAATAAGTATCATTACTAATATTTATGATAGAAAAGTATCATTAACTTCATTATAAAGTATACTCCCCCTTAGAGCATCTCTAAGAGTTCCTAAGAATTTCTTTCCAAAATCATAGAGTTTTTCAACTCGCCAAAAAGTATTGGGAGAAATAAATAAGACCATTCCCCATAATTTTCTCCTCAAATATAAAAGACAATTTTACATCAAGAATCGTATACTATTTCAAAATTATTCTAATCACTTTTATATATTCTTTCTCTCTTATACATTTGCATCGGGAACTTTTTTCTACTCTTTATTCTTTCCCACGCCCTTCCATCTTAGATTGTGAGACCGATGCACGTGTGGAAGACGCGCTGATATATGCGCACGTTAGGTGATTTTTTCTAAGTGCCAAAAGATTGGGAGGTGAGATTGGAAACTCTCGGAGACGGGGGTTTTTCTTTTCTTGACAAAAATCATAGATTGAGGGCATTATTGGAAACTCTTGGAGATGCTTTTATAAATTATAATAAGTTTTGGTTTCCTAAATATACTATTTTTGCTATGTATTTAGATATATACTAGAATCATGCTGATGCATTGTAATGGAAAAAAATAATACCACAGTAGCTCTCTTGTATACCAGTACATCATGGCACGCCCTCCATACATGATGGTCATCTGCGCTGACAGCGGTGCCGTTTGGGCTTCATATCGAACGCGGACACATGGATCCGGTCTTCGTATCAGAACTAAGTAGGGCACAAACGTGTTAGCTCCGAGTAGAGGATGATTTGTTTTGGACGCGGATATATGAGCAGAGATCGAGACTTGGTATCATCGGATAGACGATGACATTCTAGTCTTTTTAGGTGTAGAGATTATGTCTAAATACATCATAAAAATAATGTACCTACAAAAGCCAGAACATCATATAATTTGAATCGGAGGGAGTTTTCATAGTAAACCTAGTTGAAGACATAGATATTAATACTATTTACTATAAACATTTCTGCACGTATTATCCTAAATTTATTTTATACTTTAATAGTGCTATTCTTTCAGTGGTAGGCAACGCGTTTGTTGACAGCAAGACGTCTGTGGTGATTTCATCAATCTCAAGATTTGCCGAACCTTTAAAGGTGCTTATAGAGGTAGGTGTGTATACGTTATAGGGATGAGTGTAAGTTTATGTATATATCAGCGCCTGCGTCTATATTTGGGTCTCACAAAAATAAACAATATACCTCTACAACAATGTATCTTTGTGCTAAATATAAGGGATTACGAGTTTATTCTAAATTTATCTAAATTAATAGAAAAATATCAACACATGTCACGTCAGTTAAATCCAAAACTCCCTCGGTCCCAAAAAGAATGACATCATAAAATGTGTGTTGTCAAACTTTCTTAAGTTTGACTAGTATGTTATAAAAATATTAGCAACATTTGTATATCTAAATAAATTTATTATTAAAATATATTCACCGATCTATCTAATTATACTAATTATGAACCTTAAATATTAATATTTTTATATATATTTGGTCAAAGATGTAAACGTTTGAATTCTTGATAAGTGAGAATGACACTTCCCTACGGGACGGAGGGAGTACGCAGAAGAGAGATTAAAATGGGAGCGAAAGCGCTCAAAGTGAGACTTTATGGGACAAAGGGGGTACGCAGAAGAGAGATTAAGATGAGAGCGAAAACGCTCAAGTGAGAGAGAGAGACAGAAAGACGAGAACATTATATTTCTATTAGCGGAGTATCAAATACATTATAGCTTATTAAATTTTAGCTAACGAACTTTTAGTTATTAGAGCTAACATATACCTTATCCAAACAGGCTCGTACTTAATTTTATTTTCATCCCTGTTACAGAGTGAAAGAGATGAACCACTTTAAAACAGATTTGCATGGGGCATGCATGCATGTGCACAGATTATATACATCAAACAGATCAGGAAAAGCATGCATAGGGTGTTCCAGATCCAAGTTGCCATGAAGTTGGCTCAGAATCCCATGCATGATTAGGTCCTGTTTAGATAACACTAGTAGAGAACAGACCTTTCATCCGAGGTCAAAATGGGCTCTAGTTCCGCCATTTTTTGCGCCGGGGACTAGAGAGACCTTTAGTCCCGGTTGGTGTCTCTAACCGGGACTAAAAGTCCCTGCCCAACGGCTACTGCGCTCGGCACAGTGATAGGGGACCTTTAGTCCTAGTTAGAGACACCAACCAGGACTAAAGGTGGACCTTTACTCCCGGTTGGAGCCACCAACCGGAACTAAAAGTCCTCCAACCTTTAGTCCCGGTTGGTAACACCAATCGGGACTAAAGGGTGACCTTTTAGTCCGGGTTGGTATTACGAACCGGGACTAAAGGTCTCCCACCCGGGACTAAAGGTCCCTCACGGGTCAATTTAAAAGTAGGAGCGCAGAGGACTAGTCACATGTGGTGTGCAGTTGAGTTGGTAAGGGAATCTATACGTAATGAGAGAGGTCTTGTGTTCGAATCCCACACAGCGCAAGCGAGGTCTCAAGAAATTTATTTATTTTTTGTACTGAGGAGGGAGCTTTACTTCCGGTTATTGACCCGGGACTAATAAAGGGAAGCACCCTTTAGTCCCGGATTCTTACTCCCGGTTGAGAAACCGGGATTAAAAGGGGTTCCCAACCGGGAGTAGAGCCGGTCTCTCTACCAGTGTAATAGATATGCTAAAGCTTAGGAGTTAACTCATAATGTTTATACTAATTAACTCTTAATAGTTTCTAGCAATCTTCGCATGTTTGAAACGTACGTTTTTCTTAACTCTTAATAGTTTCTAGCAACCTTCGCCTTGCTAATTTTTGCTAGTAGTTATCATACCTGTACAGCTTTATATACTTGTCTATTTGATCCAACATTGCTTTTCATTTTTGCTACTCCAAGTTATTAGTATCCCTCTATTCAGACGTTTTGGTTTTTCGTGACACATTACTTTTACTATACATCTAGATACAATGTACATTTAAGTGCATAGTAAATTAAAAGTTATGGATTAAAAAAGCCAAAACATCTTTTAGTTTAAAATGGAGGAAGTATATTGGATCCAAACAGGCGTTAGTCCATCGAATGGAGATTCACACCTTCAGATCAGAAGCCCCCCTGAGAGGTGGGAGCCATGTGCAACCTCAACGACTGGAGAATTTCAAATCAGACGCCCGGCTGGGCGCCATGTGCAGCCTCTCCCGGTTCCTCTATTCTATAGAGCAGGCCTTCGATGGGTTTAAAGAAGACAATGCAAACAGCATGGACATTAACAAACAGGGTGCAGACACTACTGCACATAATCACATACATGAACTCTCCAGCTTTCAAGGATTATTATATATATGAAACTGCAAGTGGTCGCTCAATCATGCATGTTGCTCCTCTTTGTTTGTAATTTATTAATGCATAAGCATGGGGCGCGAGCACAATACTTTGCGGCAGAAGTGATTATGTGCAGACACTGCCGCAGAAGTGATCTGCAGGGACAGCTAGATTGATTCTTTTCTGAGTTTGCAAGTTGGAACAGGCACAACAACGTTTACATGCTCCTCTCTTTATTGCCCAGAACTGTGACCTGGAGAGATCACGTAGAAGAGAATCAATGGCACATCGCAACAATCTGGGGGCTCATGCACATGCACATGTACATACGATGATATGATATGTAATATGCATGGATCTGTTGGAGAGCTTGTGCGTAGGTTGGTCAACTAGAGAGCATCGCATCGCATCTGTAATGTAAAGTAAACGCCTCATGCATTCCAGCAGGGTTCTTCTGCTGTGCCGTTAGCTAAAGAAACTGGTACGACGGTGTGGCGCTCCAAGCTGGAAGAGCAACACGCGATGAACCCCATCTATCAGAACGCTGGTGGTACGTTGCATTTTTTGTACTCTAGTTGAGAAAACTAATCTGAAGAAAGAGGTGATTAATTAAATTACATGATGATAAATTTAATTATAATAAGACTTAAAAAGAAGAACCTAGCTGTCTGCACAGTACAGTACTCTTGTGTTTTGTCTTCTGATGAGGGGTGAAAAATTGATTTTCTTTATCGTGATCTTTGATCCAATGCCTCCACATGCTCTTCTTTGTTGGTCCAACAACCTCTTTCCATCTTATAAAAAAAACTCTTTAAGAT
This sequence comes from Miscanthus floridulus, assembly GCF_019320115.1. Classification (NCBI taxonomy): domain Eukaryota; kingdom Viridiplantae; phylum Streptophyta; class Magnoliopsida; order Poales; family Poaceae; genus Miscanthus; species Miscanthus floridulus. The sequence continues at coordinate 46,178,465 of NC_089597.1, forward strand.
CTGCACTCCGGTGAGGTCGTGACGACACCCCTCAGCCCTACTCGCCTCTGCTCGCCTCCTATGTCTCCAATGTCCCTCGTCACCATCACCCGCCACTGTGCTAATCTAACTGTATTGTGATGCCCCACACTAGCACCGCCCCAACCAATGTCCTCTGTGTCTAGGCTAACAGTGCCACCTCCACCTCGCCTTGCCGTGCGCCCCTACACTCACCACCACCACCGGTTTAGCCTTCCACCTCTAGATTCACCTTTTTTTCTAGGTCCACTAGAATCCTGACCGGAGACTAAACTCCTAAACCTCAAACCCTAAACTTATCAGAGCAGTCACTGGGGTTGGAGGAGACAATCTCGCTGCCCTGAGTCGGATGAATTAGAGATCGATTTAGAAATGAACCATGCAGACAAGAGAGAAATCGAGTATTGGATACTGTCATCATAAAATTCGGGTGCTCTTGGGTCGCCTTTGTTAGGATCCAGGCTAGGCCTAGAGGGGGGATGAATAGGTCTGTCAAAACAAAACTTAAAAATTGCTATCAAACTTTGCGCAGCATTGTCGCTCGCACAGACTCATAAAAATATTATAGTTCAAAATCTATCCAACGAAATTTAGATCGAAAAAATTCCTTAGTTTTCTGGGGTAGAGTAGAGCCTATTTCACCAGCTGGATGAATGTGGAAGTGTACAAATAGTAGATCGGGACCAAACCCTAAAATCGACAACAAACAAGAGTAGCACAATACAAATAGCAAGAACACGAGAGACAAGGTATTTTTCCCGTGGTTCAGCTCGCCACTAAGGCTTGCCTAAGTCCACGTTGTTGAGGAGAAGCCATGAAGGCTTGGGTTTTGCAAACCCTATCCTCGTTCTCAAGTCAAGAGAGTGAACTCTTCATATGATGGGGTGATTATTACAAACGTGCCAGAGCAACCACAACGAGTTTTGGATGCTTCCGAGCGATACCTAGCCAGCTAGGAGCCTTGCTCCCAGAGTGAAAGATGCAATCCACTGGCTCGAATCACGTGCTCTAGAAGTTGAAGATCAGTTGGAGCAACTCCCAATCGAAGTTTGAAGGCTCAATCTCTCAAATATTAGCAAGGGAATCAAGGGAGAAAAACTTGGGAGCCTTGCAATGGAGAGAGGAAAGGTGCTCTGGTTGCTGTTGCGTGGAAATGATCTAGATAACTGTTGGAGGGGATGAGGGAGATATAAAATACACCCTCATCGCCAACGGTCACTTTAAGTCATGGCAGTGCCATCTAGGTCCTAGGTACTGCTGCTCGAGCGGTAGTGCCGCTCTGCCTAGACAACACAAAATATTGGATTGCAAGCTTGCTGTCTTGGCTATGGTTTGAGGATATTTTGGTGGGTATTTGAGCACATGGTTGTACATTGAAGCTTGTATATTGTATCCCCTTTATAGTGTGGCTTTTCCTAAACTCGAATTCGAAACAAAAGTGAATTTAAACGCCATTGAGTCGATCACCACATCTTTTTATAATTTGGGGGCTTCACCAACACATGTATTATCCTTCTTTTCATTTTGCCTGCTTGTCAACTCGATAAATCTTATTAGTCATTTAAATATGTGGTCATCACCACCAAAACCCACAATAGGGCTTGATTGCGCTTATAGCCTTTGTCGGGCTATGGACAGCCAAAACCTCCAAGGGTTGTTTCCTTTCAACTTATGAAGTATTTTATCACTACTAGAGAACAGACTTTAGAACGATGTCCCAATTTGGCATTAGCCTCGGCATTTTTTTGCCCCCGGGACTAGAAGGCCTTTAGTCCCGGTTGGTGTCTCCAACCGAGACTAAAGGTCCCTGCCCAACGACTAAACTGGGACTAAAAGTCCTCCAACCTTTAGTCCCGGTTGGTAATACCAACCCAGACTAAAAGTAGACCCTTTAGTCCCGGTTGGTAACACCAACCCGGACTAAAGGTCCCCGGATGGGTTAGTTCAAAAGAAAAGCATCATATCCATTGTTAGATGTGTTGTGTAGGTGGGGTGGTAAGCTACGCGCGAGGCAGTGCATGAGGTCTTGGGTTCGAATCTCACAGGGCGCAGCGGTGGGAGACATTATTTTTTTTAAAGCTAGGATGATCTTTAAGAACAACACCTTTAGCCCCGGATTGCTAGTCCCGGTTAGAGCTAGTTCCCAACTGGGACTAGATCTCATTTTTGTAGTAGTGTATATAGCACAGGTAAATGATAGTCTTCGAAGAAGTCGTTTAGGGTGGAGCTTTCTCTGCTAGCAATCAACTCTTTTAGAATCCTTTTTATGTAATTACCATTAAGGTTTCTTCCCTTTTTTTTGTTTTTGCTTATTCGGCCTCTGACCTTGTAAACTAGTTGTGCGTACTCCTTTTTGTTCATATAATCAAAAGAGATATGCAGGGGCAAAGCTATGTGTAGCTACTAGGGTCGGTTGACCCTCACCCCCCCCCCCCCCCCCCCCCCCCCCCTGGCGAAATGTTAGCACATTCTACATAAATTCACTGTTTGCTATTAGATTCTATGTAGCAGGGGCTTCTCCTACTGATTTGGTCAAAAAATATATATGAGATGGTCCATCCGAACTCCACTTTACAGTACTTGTACTCGGATAGATGTGGATGGAGCAAAACCCACGAGAATACCAGCAGGGTTTCAAGTATCGGTAGCTGTAGGATCTTTCCAATGCATATTTCTGTCTAAGTAATAGGCAATGACCAAACTATAGCAAATAATTAAGTAAAATCCCGCTACTTTCGTGGTTCATAACTCACCACAATAGTGTTCACATACATGAGAGATGAACTTATGAGCATGAGTTGAGTAAATGTACCTCAGTGCTGACAACGTCATCACAGTCCACAGAACTAGTACAAAACAAGGACTCTAGTACATCACGATTTGCCAAAAAGAAAAGGACTTAAAAAAATACTCCATTCGTGGCTTTTACTTTTTTGTTTATCCATTTTACTATGTATGTAGACATATTATTGTATCTAGACAGGCCTGGGCGTTTGGGTTACCCGATTTTTTCGGGTCGGGTAATTCAAAATTATAATGAAAACTGTTACCCGATATTAGTTTTGAAAAAATACTACCCATAATTTTGGGTACCCAATAATTTAGGTTCGGATTCAGGTATTCCCGATATACTCAAATTAAAAAAAACAACAAACTACATAAATATTCAGTAGTAATTTATATATAATTTTAGCAGCAATTTATATAGAATTTCAATAACATTTTATAGAGAATAATGTATTACGGTTTCTTGTTCAAACAGAGAGAATTATATTCTAATAAAGTAATAAGTTCAAGTGTTCAACTAACAACACATGATAAATACAAAGATAGAGACAAATGTTTGGATAGTTCAGATAGTTTGGGGACCGGGGGATATTACCCGAATTACCTAAACTAATTTCGGGTAATCAAAATCGCTATCCGAATTTGGGATCGGGTACCTCGGGTTCGGATAATTCGGGTATTCGGGCATTTTATTTCAGGCTTATATCTAGATGGAAAAAAGTCTACTTAACCCCCCACATATCATACTTGGTCTACTTCACCCCCAACTATGAAACCGTCTGTTTTACCCCCTGAACTATCTAAAACCGTCTGTTTTACCCCCTGGGCGGTTTTCAGCGGCGGTTTGCTACAGTAACAGCGGGTTTGCTACAGTAACTGTGGTTTTGAATTTCCTTTTTTTATTTATTTTCGGTGAATTTTTGAAAAATCATAGAAAAATCATAAAATGAAAAATCTAATTTTATTAGACTCCACATGAGTAGATCTACACAGTGAATATATAATACGGTATGCTTTAGTACAAATTTTTTTTTGTAGCTTTAGATTAATTGGAAAATCCAATTTTGTCTGTAATTAATTAGAATTATCTATAACTAAGTTATACATAGTCCAATGAGTACGAAATTTTTACTATAGTTCAAGCATATAATAATTAGCGTACCATAAAAATTTCATCACAATTGGACTATAGAAGCTGCAGCTATGAATTATTCCAATTAATTACAGACAAAATTAGATTTTCCAATTAATCTAAGGCTACAGTAAAAATTTTGTACTAAAGTATACCGTATTATATATTCACTATGTAGATCTACTCATGTGGAGTCCAATAAAATTAGATTTTTCATTTTATGATTTTTATATGATTTTTCAAAAATTCACGAAAAATAAATAAAAAAAAGAAAATTTAAAACTTCGGGTACCGTAGCAAACCCCACCGTTACTGTAGCAAACAGCCGCTGAAAACCGCTCAGGGGGTAAAACAGACGGTTTTAGATAGTTCAGGGGGTAAAACAGACGGTTTCATAGTTGGGGGTGAAGTAGACCAAGTATGATAGGTGGGGGGTTAAGTAGACTTTTTCCTTGCTAGATGCATAACAAAATAGATGCACCAAAAAAGTCAAAGTAACTTATAATTTGGAACAGAGGGAGTACATTACAGTTCAAACAATATAGCTCTCATAGTTTAATTGTATTTAAGTACCTATAGCTATTAGCTACCCACGAATAAAATTTGATATCCACATCCTACCTGCCTCCTTGCGATTATGCGAGTAACATTCAAAAGCAAGATTTTTTTGCCTGAAACCTGTGGGCATTGGCGGTATGCCGTGTTGTTGCCTTAAGAATCTGCATTCGACGGCGAGCGAGAGTACGTGTCAACTGTGTGAACAGGCCGGTAAGGTGTTGGTCACGACCAGCTCGTTAACTACATGGATCACCCGTGTAGGTACGTAACGAACGTGTGCCGGTGGTGGTGACGGGACGCATGCGTACGTACGTACGAGCCAGGGCGTGCAGGAAATGCAGGACACTCGCCGCGCGCGTGATTGCGGCGGATCGGAACCAGACCCGCAGCTGGCCGCCTCCCGAATCTTGGTAGTTGTGGACTTGTGGTGTGGACCGGCCGTACCGTACGTACGTGTGGTGCGTGACGTGCGTCCCCACGGCGCGCAGTGCCCGGTGCGCCGCGACGTCGACGTCGACGCCGATGGCTGCAGCATGTTCGCTCGGTTGTATTGGGCTTATCCATGGCTTATCAGTTAATTAATAGTATTTTACCGAAGTATCGAGATATGCAAACTCCCGTCGACGACTTCGGTATTTTTATCGAGGTATCGAGAACCACACAAGCTTCCCCCTAGTCCTCGTTGGAGCCCCTCGCAAGGAATCCCTCGTAAGAGCCAAGCTCCCGGTTAGCTAACTCCGTGGATAGCCTCGGGCCTTCCCCACGCGCAAGTGGGTCTCTGACGTGCCTTCCGGCAAGCCTCTCCCAGATGCTCCCCGCCATCTTCACTATCAAGCTTCCGGCCAAAACGCCGTGGGCCTTATCCCCTCTAGTACACGGTGGCGGCCACACCACAAACGCGGTTAGTGTGATCTCGCAAGACTACAAGCCCCTCCGGTGTACAACAATGGTGCACGGAAGCACCAAGTGGTAAGAGGTATGCAAACCTCACTAAACACTAGGCCCAAACCTAGAGCAAGCACATAAGCGGTGGTCTAATCAACCTAAGCACCTCGCAAAGCACCTACGCTAATCACCTAATGAATCACTAAGCACTATACAAGTGAAGATCACTAAAATGATGTATCAACACCCTTGATATGTTTCCTTAGCTCCACACCCTTCATTTGGCCAGCTGGGGGTTGTATTTATAAGCCCCACTAAGAAGTAGCCGTTAGGGACGAAATCCCGTTTTTCTGCTACTGATCGGATGCTGATCACGTCCTGACCGGACGCGTCCGGTCGTCCCGACCGTTAGAGCCATGATCAACTGATCGGACGCTGCCAGCATCCGGTCACATGCCACCGGACGCGTCCGGTCGCAACTTTACCGTTCTAGAACCTTTATGTACTCGATCGGACGCTGCAGTCCTATATCCGGTCGATTTGCCACCAGCGTCCGATCACTGCTGCTGACGCCTTCTGTTGCCGAGCCTCTTGATCGAAGCGTCCGGTCGATTTTTCGAATGCGTTCGGTCGATTTGCCGCCGGTGTCCGGTCGCTGCTGCTGACGCCTTCTGTTGCCGAGCCTCTTGATCGGAGCATCCGGTAGCTTTCTACCAGCGTCCGGTCCAGCGTCCGGTCGCTTTTTGCCAGCGTTCGGTCACCTGTGTGAGCTCGTTTCTTCACGATCTTGCGTTCGGCTTGGTTCTTATCTTCATGCTTGGACTTTGCTTAATATCTTGGGTCTTCTCTTGTGCTTCTAAGGTCTTGCTTATAGTGTTGATTATCGGATCATCACGTCGCCTTCGTCCAAGGCACATTTTGCACCCTATTGAACTACAAAACAATCACTTACAAATTCATTAGTCCAATTTGGTTGTGTTGATCATCAAACATCAAAATCCAAAGTAAATGGGCCTAGGGGCCATTTTCCTTATAATCTACCTCTTTTTGGTGATTGATGACAACACGACCAAAGCAAGCAAATAATATAATTTTAAAATTTGAAAACTACCTACTTGCTAGGATGCAATGCAAGGGGAAGGTTATATGATGCTAAAAGATACTACTTGTAAAACTAAAGGATACCACATAAAAACTTATCTTACCCTTGCAAATGTCCCTATGTGGCATTATGGATTTAAGCCTTGCTTCTTGAAAGTGCATCTAGCCCTTTAGTGGGTTTTGTATGATTGAATGACAACATGATTAAAGGTCTAACCCGTTTGCTAAGTGTGTACAGGTAATAGATTATCTCATAGGTACTTAATAAAAGCCAAAATGATGTGTTGTCGTATAAACAATCTAGTTCAAGCACAAGACAACAATGCAAATAGAATTCATGCAAAGACTTATTTATTATGGGATTTCCATGTACTATGTGAAAGCAAGCTCATAAGAATTAATTAATGAGAAATGAGGGATTGCATATGGAATGGTCTCATATTTGAAGCTTGCTAAATTGAAATGAAAAAGATAACAATACAAATGAATGGATGATTCAACACAAGATGTGACTTGATGGCTTGAGATGGTGATGATAGCAAGGAAAGTTTTCGAGGTACTAAGCAAGGGTGAAGGGCAAGCGATGGCTTGGCGGTCGAAGAACCTAGCTAGGGTAAAGAAGGAAGTACTTACATTTAGTTGAGGTACTAATCAATCTATGATGGTTATGTCAATGTGGTGCATCAAATCACTATTTGAATGTTTGATGGAAGTGACTTGATATATTTGGGATTATTCAAATTTGATGAATGGAATCAAGTCACATGCTCAAGATGGCTATGCTCAAGTGAAAAAGATCAAAGTTGACATGTTGGCACCCTCACTTGATGAAGATTGGAATACATGGCTTCGGTTGAAAGAGATCAACTCAAGTGGTATAAATTTGTTTTTCATTAGATCTTGAGTTTAATAGGAATGTCGTACTATTAAGAGGGATGCATCATGTTGATAGATAATGTTTCATAAGTGCTCAAGCCAACCCATGTGAGTTTTGAGTGTTTGAGAGACAAAAGAGCTAATCTGTTTTTTGCTGGTCTGGCAATACCGGATGTTCGATATTTGCCCAGCAATGGTAATATTGTTGATCTCGGGTTGGTTCATCGAGAGTTTCGACGGTCAGGAGTTCCAGCAATGGCTGGGAGTTCCGACGTCTCGCGCTTAACTGACTTGGAGAGTTCACTGTGGTGGTCATACCAAACGTGTCCGGTATGGACGACCAGAGACCAACGGCTAGTTTTCAAAAGCCTTGAGGGTCGGGAGTTCCGACATGCGTCGGGAGTTCCGACACCTCACATACTTTAACTCAGTTACCATAGTTTTCAAATATGCTGAGGGTCGGGAGTTTCGACATGAGTCGGGAGTTCCAGCATTCATCAGGAGTTCCGACGCCTCATATTGTCACTATAACTTAGTTACCGTTAGGGTAGTGTAAGTCATACCGGCATATCTGGTATGACAACGACTAGTTTTTCCAAGGGGACTATAAATACCCCCAAGCCTCCACCTTTGGAGGCTGCTGATTCTGCTGACATATGTACATGTTTTCTAGCCTTGCAAACACTCTCCAACCCTCTCTTAGTGAGTGATTCATCCAATTATCAAATCCATTTGTGGGTTAAGAGAGAATTTAAAAAAGAGAGCAAGCCACCACTTGAGCACTTATGCATATTGTCTATTTTGTGATTTGCATTTGTTACTCTTGGACTCTTTAGTCCTAGATGGCTAGACATCACCGGAGAGCACCCGAGAGATTGTGGTGTGCCTCAGAAAGTTTGTAACGGTCGATTCCGCCGCCTCGAAATCAACTAGTGGAAGGAGGAAAAGGAGTTGGAAAAGACTCTGGCTAGAGTGATCTTCATGGTACCCTATAGGGCTGACCTTCGCTGGGTCGCCCGCAGCCCCCTCAACGGAGAGTAGGACTCAAGCGAGTCCGAACTTTGGTAAAACAAATATCGTGTCTCAATTCGCATTTCATTCAATATTTGTGTTGCTCTAGTTCTTGTGCATGTTCTCTGTGTATATTGTCATCTCTAGTAGATACCTGCAGTTTGGTTTGAAGATAGAAATCGAAAGGAGCAAGTTTGGAGCTACTCTGTAGAAACCGTGCATACCGGACACGCTCGGTATACACACTGGACACGTCCGGTATTTCCTACCTGTGCTGAAAATATTTATTCTCTGTTCTAACTTTGTGTTGCAAGGTTGTAGCTTCTATATATATTCTTTATATCTTGTATACTCTGTGTTTAATTTGTGAGGGGTTGTATTACTCTTTATTTGGAGTTTCCATTTTGGAAACTCTCTTTAGTAATTGTTTCCGCATTTAAAGGTGTTAATTTTTAGAAACGCCTATTCACCCCCTCTAGGTGGCATCCTAGGTCCTTTCAATTGGTATCAGAGCGATGTTCTCAGCTAAAGCTTCACCGCCGTGAGAAAAGGATGTCGACGCCTATTGAGTTGGAGCTGGTGCTTTTCCAAAATGATGGTTCAAACTTTCTATCTTGGTCAATTCATGTACTCAATGCTTTTAGGGATATTAGTCCTCTTGTTGAGCATATTGTAGATGTAAGCATACCTCTTCCTATAGTTGATTGGAGCAACTACAAAAATTTATCAAAAGAGGAAGAGATATGCGTGCAACTCAATACTCAAGCTATTAATGTCATGTTGAGTACATTGAGTGTAGAGGTTCAAGATGAGGCAATCTTCAATGGACAACCACCTTTGGAGAGTGCTCATCTCATTTGGACTAGACTTTTTGATTTATATGAAAAATCCAAATGTGATGATGCACTTGAGATCGAGTCAATGGAAAGTATGTCCATTGTGTCTTCATGCAGTGAAGAAACCTCACAAGACCTCAAGAGCGCTGAGCCAGAGCAAGAAGTGCAAGCAGCGCATGACCTGCTGTCTACCTGCACAAACCGGACGTGTCCAGTATTGTAACACCTCGGGTGTTTAAATACTAAAACCTGCCATGTCATCATATGCATTGCAAAGCATTTGGCATTTAGTGAAAATTTTGATATGCATACACTAAAACAAGTTTATCTTTATGTGATATGTGTTGAATTGTATTGTTTGACTCAAGTTCAAAATTTGGTTTGGATTTGAATTTTCAAGAAAACCCTGATTTTCAGCATTTAAATCCTACCCTGAAAACTCATTTCAAAATCTAAGCACATTTTGGGGGTGAGCTTAAAAGCAAAAGTGTAGAGCTTGTCAAGTTATACAAAGTTTGTTTTTGGAGTTTTCAAAGTTGTTATGAAAAATTTGAAGTAATTTGAAAAGGCGTAATTCGTTAAATGTCCCCTATTTGAATTCAAAAGTTCATTTCAAAATGTAGACCGAATTAGGGGGTGGTTATAAAACCAAAGTTGTAGAACTTTGGATTTTGAGCAACTTTTATTTTTGGAGATTTTTGAGTTGTTATACAAATTTGGGAGTAATTTGAATTTTAAAATAGATGGCAATTCTATAATTCTAGTGAACAGTACCACGACCACCGCCCCACCGCCGGCGACCTTCTGCTCGCTTCTAGATGTTCCTGTGGCCACCCTTGGCTTCGCGCTGGCACGGTGAAGGCCACTGCGTGTCGTCTCCTTGCTCTCTCGGCCGTTCTATAAAGTCCTGGAGCCGTCGCCGTTCTTCCTTTCTCTGCTCTGTTTTTCCCGTCGTTGTCGGTCATCTCCGTCGAGCCCTCGCCGTCGAACCAGCGTCTCCACCGTCGCAGCAAAGTGCTCAATAGCTTTGCCTACTCCTTGCGTGCCTAGGCAACCAACTGTGGTCGCCTGATTCCACCGAGAATCATCGCTAGCCACCTTTCTTCCTTGCGGCCGGTAGCCTCTTCGTCGTGGCTACGCCGTCGTGGCCAGCGCTCTCCGGTGAGCCGTTGCCCTTGCTTTGTGTACCTATAGCTCCATTTTGATGCCGTGGTGCTTAATCCCTTGTTGCTTGGTCGTTTTGCCCACTGTAGTCGCCGGACACCGCCACCGACGAGCTTTGCTCCGCCATGATCACTGTGAACGTCGACCCGTGTCACCGTTGCTTCTCCGGTCTCGCTCTTTGCTTCTACACGTTCGGGGTGAGCTGCTGATCCTTTCTAAGCGCTTAGTTTGACTGCTATCGGTCTCCTATCACCGGCGTAACGCTGCCGTGCTGTCGCATCCGCCATGGCCGGCGTCAGCCTTGTATCGTGTCGTAATTAGTCTTCGTAGTGCCTCAAATCGATGCGCCTAGTCATGGTGATTGTTTTGGTGCTTTGGCCGTCGCCGTTGGACTCACCGTCGGCGAGTTTGTGTCGGTCAGCGCCATCGCCGTCGGGGTTAAAGCTGGAGGCTGAAGATGACAAGTGGGTCCCGTATGTCAGCGACTGTGCAGTTTGAAAATGATTTTTCCTTTTCAGAATTGAAGGAATAGTGCCTATTTTTGTTATTTTTGTGTAGATTTATTTAGAGCTCCAAAAATTATAAAAATTTTTGTGTGACCTCTCTGTGATGAGTATTATTTAAGAAAAATATGAAATGTTATTTTTCAGTACTTTTTGAATATGATAAAAATTGCTCAATTAATTAATAAATGGATTTACATGATTTTTCTAGGCTTAATTAATTATCCAAAAATTATGAAAATTGTTTTGCCACTTAGTTATCATGTGATGAACATTTACTAAAATTTTGAGCTCAATTGGAATAAGTTGATTTATTTCATAATTTTTAATTAAATAATTAATTCATAAAAGCAAATAGTAACCTTTAATAATTTAGGTTTTGTTTGAAATTTTGGATTGAGTGATGACCTTGAATCATTAGTTGGTAATGATCCTTGGCAATTGATGTATGTGTTACGAAAAAGATCTAGTTCGTTTGACTTGCAACTATACCGCGAAGGAAAGTTGTATTCGATTTGTTAATTTTACATCCATCATCAAGCATCATGTTTCGTATTCCGCATCATGTTAAACATGGCATTGTTACTACGTGTAGTGAACGAAGGTGAACACATGGTAGTTAATCAAGTTGTGGAGGAGGTTAATCCGTCTGTTGAGGTCGGATCTGATAATTGTGGAACGCTGCAGGAATCTAACTTTTCTGTCAACGAAGGCAAGTCCCAGATGCATTTAACCATACCTTGTGTTTTACAAATTTTATCGCTTTTGCTTTTCTATACTGCATTAAGTGATTAAGAGTCAAGTGGAAACCTAATTGGTGCATCACCAACCTTGTTTTTCCATATCTACCTTGATTATCTGTTTTTATTCGTAAATGTTTAGTTATGCTTAGTCATGCTTAGTCGGGTGATTACCTGTCACCTGAGAATTTTAAATGGATCTTTGGTTACTTATGTTATCATGAGATATGAACATGGAAGTAATAAATCTAGAATGGGCGGACTCGGTGTGTGAGAGCCACAAGACAAGGAGGTCTTGTGAGCGGCTTCTTTCCGCCTGTGTCGATTAAGGTCCGTCCGTTGTTGAATTACATGAGATGAGACTTTGGAGTACAAACCACATACTTCGGTAAGCCTTAACTCGGCTATTCTATTATGAGAATGGCTACTCGCGCACTGGGAGTGGAGAGATGGCAGGAATAGCGTGTACCCATGTGGCAATGGGCCGGATTGGTGGAGTACTGTATTCTCGGGTGGCGTGGACCCATTCTTATTTTAGAAGATCCAAGGGTAGGTTGATATATGTAAGTCGGGGACCTGCATATGTCGTGTGGTCTAGGATCCCTAGCTAGGTTTAATCGGTTCGAATCGCCGTTGCTCCTTGGTTATGGAGACTCAACTCACTGTTCATCATCGTAGTTTAATAATTAAAACTTGAGCTGGATTTGAGAAAGAGTTTGATAATGAAGTTCATGATCTCATTACGGATCATGGTAGATTCATATATTGTCCTTATGAAGTTTAAATGTTGAAATACTAAAATTTTGTTAAAGAGCTTTTACGCAAAAGAACTTTGATTATTGCTAAAGCCATACCTTGAATCCCTGAGCCTGCATTCCTGAGTCTTCTTAGTTTTTATTTTGGTTAAGTCTTGTTGAGTACTTTTGTACTCAGGGTTCGTTGACCCTTGTTGCAGGTGAGCCTCATGAGCAGGTCTATTTTGGACCTTGCTGCATGACTGTTGTTCCTATCGATGACAATAAGTGAATGTGTGATCCTTGGGCAGGATGCTTATTTTGTGTGTTATGTTTATGTTAATTATGCCACTCCACTACTACTATGGTTTGTAATAATTATCAGACTTAGTTTGTAAGGTTTGAAACAACTAGTTTGTAAACTATGTTATCATAAGACTTCCGCTATTTTACTCTGATGTATATATTTGAATAAATGTTGTAATACTGCAATGACTCTGTAATGTGATCCTGCTCAGAAATCGTGGATGATTCGGGGTTCCCCGAGTACACCCGATAGACTTCGTAAGTTACCAGGAACATATGCATAGTCGTCAAAGGTCATTAGACAGTGACAAGTGCATGTGGGTCCTATAACTTAGGAGGTTCTGCCACAGATTGGTATCAGAGCGATCGTTACAAAGTCTTTGTTGTATTGTTTTACAAAAACTTCAAAATGATTTGGGACAAATAGATATAACTTGTTAATTTGGTCCAAATTGCTTATGGCTTATCTTATTTCATTCTCACCATTCCTTAATTGATTAAAAAGGCTTTGTGTGGTGGAGTAGTAATCTTATTATGCCCTATATATAAATAACTGTGGTTATGTACCTTATAAGTTTTGATGTTTTTGTTCATAAGAACGATTCATGCATCATGATTAATTCACTTGTTACTTCCTTCACCCTGAGTCTGGGTTGGGTAGTGAGTTTGGGTTGAGTTATGTAATCCATCCTGGCTACTCTTTAGATTTTGATCAGATTGTCTTAATGGGATTAATCTTGCTTCCTATAGTGTGGCTCGCACCAAGGTAACCCCCCATAAGTCCGCTAGACCTAAAGGAGTTCCTCATCACCAACTTGCCCCTAGAAATGATGGTGCTAGCAGTAGCAGCTCTAGGCCTGATCCCTAGGCAGAGATACAGAGGCTTTTAGCAGAGTTAGCATAGGCTACTAGAGATAGAGCCTTGGATGCCGTTCGGGTGGGCAAGTTAAAAGATAAATTGAAGTGTAGCACCACCGCTCACAAGAACTGTGAATGTATGTTAGTTCATATGGTGGAAGGAAGAAATGAGGCTTGGCATAGGGAAGATGTAGCTAGAGCTAGAACGCATGAGCTAGAATTTTATGTAGAAGATTTAGAAGAACATAATACTACTTTGCATGAAGAAGTCCATAGGCTGAGCAATCTCCTGTATCCAAATCATGAACCTCAAGCTAATGCAATGGACCCTAGTGTCATCATTGCTGATGATGATGAACTTGAAGAGGAAGAAGAAGAAGAAGATCCAGAAGAATTAGTGATGGTTGATGAAAGTGATAATGAAGGCAGAAATGTTTTCGGAATGGATACCGATCATGAGGTTTGATGTGATCGAGGAGAAGAGTAGAGTTGTAAAATAGGAGCTCTAGTTAAGTTAAGTAGTCTTGTTTAGGTGTGGGCTTGTACTTAAATAAGTAAACCCGATGTAATGTGTTTGCAAGTGAGCTCTTTTATATCTCAATAAAAGCTTGTGAGTAAAGTTTGGTTTGTTATGAACAGATGCCTCATACTCGTGCTTTGGATATTGCTAGTTCTTCGCATGAAGATGGTGGTGTTCCTGAGCCACCACCAGTTCCACCGACTTTAGCAGATGCTATAGCAGCACTGGTCCATGTGACCGTAGAAAATGCTCAATTGCTTCGAGAGATAGCTCAGAGTAATCAGAATATGGTGCATAATCAGAATATGGTGCAAGGAAACCATGGCCGCAATCATAACAGGCAGGAGGCTACGTATGTTGATTTTACAGATACAAGACCCCCAGTGTTCACTAAGGCAGATGAACCACTAGAGGCTGATGATTGGCTTCGGACCATGGAGCAGAAATTTGACCTTATTCCATGCACGGAGATGCAGAAGCCTATGTTTGCTGCCCAACAATTTAGAGGTGCAGCAGGTGCCTGGTGGGCAAATCTAGTGGCTATGCAATCAGCTGGCATTCCAATAACTTGGGCTGAGTTCCGTAATGCCTTTAGAGCTCATTATATTCCAGAAGGAGTGATGGCCATGAAGCTGGATGAGTTCCTTGCTTTGAAGTAAGGGGATCAAACGGTTATGCAATATGTGGGTAGATTCAACCATCTGTCACAGTATGCATCTGAACATGTCAATATAGATGCCAAGAAAAAGAAATGGTTCATGAGGGGACTAAATACCAAATTATAGACAATGATGACTGCATGTGCCAATGTTACTTATCATGAGGCAGTGAACATTGCAATTGCTTCTGAGGAAAAGTATCGGCAGCATAAGGAGATCAAGAAAAAGAAAAGTATGTTGTCTGGATCTTTTGGTGGAAATCAAAAGAGGCAAAAGATAATCTATCATCTAGTCAACCATTATCGTCCTCCTTATTGTCCACCGTAGTTTCAAGCCAGGCAACAGTCAAATGTCCGTCCTGCTATAACCTACCCAAATTCACAACAGACAAATGCTCCTTGTGGCAATGCTCCAATGTCCCAGGGTCACAATTATCCATGTTACAATTGTGGAAGGACCGGTCATTTCTCTAGGGAATATCTATATCCCAAGCAGGCTAATCAAAATTATCAAAAGGCTCCTGCCAATCAACAACAGGGTCAAGCATAGAACAAGAACCACAATCAGAATGCTCAGAAGGGCAAAGATGAAAGGAAGACAGGACGGGTGTTCTATATTCAAGCTGGAGAAATTCTAGAAGGGGAGATAGTGATGATGGGTATGTTTCCTATCACCAATCACCCTGCTGTTATGCCTTTTGATTCTGGTGCATCTCATTCATTCATCAATAGAACCTTTGTCGTAAAGCATGCAATTCTAATTGGGGAAACAAAGAAAAGTTTCTTTATACAGTCACCCGGGGGACGTATGTGTACTAAGGAAATGGTATACCAGGTACCCATAAACCTGGGTGGGCATATTTTTCCCACTACCAAGATTATTCTCAAGGATCAAGATATAGATGTGATCTTTGGAATGAATTGGATGTATCAGTATAAGGATGTTATAGATGCTTTGCATAGGACATTAAGGGTGAGTTTACCTGATAGTAATTCTCAGCTTCTTATCCAACTTCCAACCTTAAGGAGATCAGTGGAAAGAGTTTGTGCAACTTTTGTCAAGGAGATTAGAGATATCCTGGTAGTTTGTGAATTCTCTAATGTTTTTCCTGAGGATTTACCCGGTCTACCACCAGATAGGGATGTTCAGTTTAACATAGAGTTAAAGCCTAGAACAGCTCCAATCTCTTAGAGAGCTTATAGGATGCCTCCCAAGGAATTAGCCGAGTTGAAGACTCAGTTGCAAGAGTTGATTGAGAAAGGATTTATTCAACCTAGTTCATCACCTTGGGGATGCCCTGCAATTTTTGTGAAAAAGAAAGATGAGAACCTGAGGTTATGTGTTGACTATCGTCCGTTGAATGAAGTGACCATTAAGAATAAGTATCCCTTACCTCGGATAGACTTGCTTTTTGATCAACTGGCCAGAGCCAAAGTTTTCTCCAAGATTGATTTATGGTCAGGCTATCACCAAATCAAGATTAAGCCTGAAGATATTCCCAAAACGGCATTTACCATAAGATACGGATTATATGAATACTTGGTAATGTCTTTTGGTTTGACAAATGCCCCAGCTCATTTCATGTATCTAATGAATTTAGTGTTCATACCTAAGCTAGATAAGTTTGTGGTGGTGTTTATTGACGACATCCTAGTTTATTCCAAAAACAAGAAGGAACACGTGAAACATCTCAGAATTGTCCTGACCCGCTTAAGAGAACATCAACTATATGCCAACTTCAGTAAGTGTGACTTCTGGCTTAAGGAAGTACAGTTTCTTGGACATGTCTTATTAGCTGAAGAAGTTGCTATTGATCCAAGCAAAGTTAAGGATGTGCTTGATTGGAAACCGCCAACCACTGTTCATCAGGTTTGGAGTTTTCTGGGAATGGCGAGGTATTACTGTCGTTTTATTCCAGATTTCTCTAGAGTATCCAAGTCCATCACTGGGTTGTTGAAGAACCAAGCCAAGTTTGTCTGGTCCTCTGAATGTGAAGAAGCTTTCTAGACTTTGAAGAGATTGTTAACCACTGCACCAGTATTAGCCCAACCTGATATCGAGAAGTCATTTGATGTTTATTGTGATGCTTCGGGTATTGGCATTGGATGTGTATTGATGCAAGAAGGCCGAGTCATTGCCTATGCTTCCAGACAACTCAGGCAACATGAAGAGCACTATCCCACTCATGATCTAGAATTAGCAGCAGTGGTCCATGCTCTGAAGATTTGGCGGCATTACCTGCTTGGTAATATGTGCCATATTTACACATATCACAAGAGTTTAAAGTATATCTTTACTCAATCAGATTTGAACATGCGACAGAGAAGGTGGTTAGAATTGATTAAGGATTATGACTTAGAAGTACATTACTATCCTGGTAAAGCAAATATAGTTGCAGATGCCCTCAGTCGAAAGAGCCATTGCAATTGTCTGACAGTAAGAACAATGGGTTTGACTTTATGCCAAGAGATGGAAAAGTTGAGTATAGAGGTAATTCAACAAGGTAGTTTGGCCAATATAACTGTTGAAGCCACTATTCGAGATCAGATTATTGCTGCTTAGAAAGAAAACAAGGGTATAGCCCATATCAAAGAAAGAATCAAGGATGGGAAAGCAGAATGCTTCAAAGTAGATGATGAAGGTGTGTTATGGTTCAAGGATCGCTTAGTGGTACCAATGGTTCCGGAGTTGCGACAGTCAATTCTTGAAGAAGCTCATGCTACTAGGTTATCTATTCATCCAGAAAGTAATAAGATGTACCATGACTTGAAACAAAGGTTTTGGTGGACCAAAATGAAGATAGAAATTGCCCGATATATAGCCAAGTGTGATACTTGTCAAAAGGTGAAAGCTATACATTTGAGGTCTGCTGGAGAGTTACAGCCATTACCTATTCCAGCTTGGAAATGGGAGGATATTAGTATGGACTTTATTGTTGGTCTACCCAAGACATCAAAAGGTTTTGATTCAATATGGGTAATTGTAGATCGACTAACTAAGTCAGCACATTTTCTTCCAGTCAAGAGTATATATCCTACTATCCAGTATGTCAAGATGTATCTAGCAAGAATCATGAGTCTACATGGAGTACCAAAGACCATAGTGTCAGATCGGGGTACATAGTTTGTCCCTAGCTTTTGGAAACACTTGCATGCTTCGTTAGGTACCAAACTCCTATATAGTATAGCTTATCATCCCCAGACTGATGGTCAGACTAAAAGGGTCAATCAAGTACTTGAAGATATGTTAAGATGTTGTGTCCTTAACTATTCCAAGAAGTGGGGTGAATATCTGCCTTTGGCTGAGTTTTCTTACAACAATAGTTATCAGGAGAGCATTAGAATGGTTCCATTTGAAGCACTCTATGGTCGTAGATGCAGAACATCACTGAGTTGGTCTGAGCCTGGAGAAAGAAGATTCTTTGGAGTTGACCTTGTGAAAGAAACAGAAGACAAGGTTAGGCAAATACAAACTAATTTAAAGATAGCTCAGTCCCGACAAAAGAGTTATGCAGATAAACGACATAGACCATTAGTGTTTAACAAGGGAGATTTTATATATCTGAAAGTATCACCAATGAAGGGAGTTACCCGTTTTGGTGTTAAGGGCAAGTTGGCACCTCGATATATTGGGCCATTTCAAATTTTAGAGAGGTATGGAAAAGTGGCATATCGCTTGAAGCTACCCGAACATCTTTCAGCTGTACATGATGTGTTCCATGTTTCTCAATTGAAAAAGTGTCTCCGAGTGCCTAAGTAGAATGTTGAGGTTGAAGGAGTAGAACTTGAACCTGATTTGACCTATTCCGAATATCCTATCCGAGTTTTGGATTAGAAAGATCATGTCACACGAAGAAGGGCAATCAAGTTTTACAAGATATAATGGAATCAACATTCCGAAGAAGAAGCTACTTGGGAATCCGAAGATTACTTGTTAGAAAAATTTCTAGAGTTTCTTGCATCGATATAGAATAATGTTAGTCTGCTTTGTTGATAAGAATCATGTTTGTAAAGGAACCTCAGCTATTTTATGGACAAATTTTGGATGTTTTTGGACTGGCACGTTTCCTTTTCCATTACTTACCCTATGGCTTTGAATCTCGGGACGAGATTTCTTTTAGGGGGAAGGATTGTAACACCTCGGGTGTTTAAATACTAAAACCTGCCATGTCATCATATGCGTTGCAAAGCATTTGGCATTTAGTGAAAATTTTGATATGCATACACTAAAACAAGTTTATCTTTATGTGATATGTGTTGAATTGTTTTGTTTGACTCAAGTTCAAAATTTGGTTTGGATTTGAATTTTCAAGAAAACCCTGATTTTCAGCATTTAAATCCTACCCTGAAAACTCATTTCAAAATCTAAGCACATTTTGGGGTTGAGCCTAAAAGCAAAAGTGTAGAGCTTGTCAAGTTATACAAAGTTTGTTTTTGGAGTTTTCAAAGTTGTTATGAAAAATTTGAAGTAATTTGAAAAGGCGTAATTCATTAAATGTCCCCTATTTGAATTCAAAAGTTCATTTCAAAATGTAGACCGAATTAGGTGGTGGTTATAAAAACAAAGTTGTAGAACTTTGGATTTTGAGCAACTTTTATTTTTGGAGATTTTTGAGTTGTTATACAAATTTGGGAGTAATTTAAATTTTAAAATAGATGGCAATTCTATAATTCTAGTGAACAGTACCACGACCACCGCCCCACCGTCGGCAACCTTCTGCTCGCTTCCAGATGCACCTGTGGCCGCCCTTGGCTTTGCGTTGGCATGGTGAAGGCCACTGCGTGTCGTCTCCTTGCTCTCTCAGCCGTGCTATAAAGCCCTAGAGCCGTCGTCGTTCTTCCTTTCTCTGCTCTATTTTTCCCGTCATCGTCGGTCATCTCCGTCGAGCCCTCATCATCGAACCAGTGCCTCCATCATTGCAGCAAAGTGCTCAATAGCTTCGCCTACTCCTTGCGCGCCTAGACAGCCAACTATGGTCGCCTGATTCCGCCGAGAATCGTTGCTAGCCGCCTTTCTTCCTCGCGGCCGGCAGCCTCTCCGTCGTGGCTGCGCCGTCGTGGCCAGCGCTCTCCGGTGAGCCGTTGCCCTTGCTTTGTGTACCTATAGCTCCGTTTCGATGTCGTGGTGCTTAATCCCTTGTTGCCTAGTCATTTTGCCCACTGTAGTCGCTAGAACGCCGCCATCGACGAGCTTTGCTCCGCCGTGATCACTGTGAACGTCGACCCGTGTCACCGTTGCTTCTCTGGTCTCGCTCTTTGATTCTACATGTTCGGGGTGAGCTACTGATCCTTTCTAAGCTCTTAGTTTGACTGCTACCGGTCTCCTGTCGCCGGCATAACGCTGCCGTGCTGTCGCATCCGCCATGGTCGGCGTCAACCTTGTATCGTGTCGTAATTAGTCTTCGTAGTGCCTCAAATCGATGCGCCTAGTCATGGTGATTGTTTTGGTGCTTTGGCCGTCGCCATTGGACTCACCATCGACGAGTTTGCATCGGTCAGCGCCGTCACCGTCGGGGTCAAAGCTGGAGGTTGAAGATGACAAGTGGGTCCCGTATGTCAGCGACTGTGCAGTTTGAAAATGATTTTTCCTTTTCAGAATTGAATGAATAGTGTATGTTTTTGTTATTTTTGTGTAGATTTATTTAGAGCTCCAAAAATTATAAAAATTTTTATGTGACCTCTCTGTGATGAGTATTATTTAAGAAAAATATGAAATGTTATTTTTCAGTAATTTTTGAATGTGATAAAAATTGCTCAATTAATTAATAAATGGAATTCCATGATTTTTCTAGGCTTAATTAATTATCCAAAAATTATAAAAATTGTTTTGCCACTTAGTTATCATGTGATGAACATTTACTAAAATTTTGAGCTCAATTGGAATAAGTTGATTTATTTCATAATTTTTAATTAAATAATTAATTCATAAAAGCAAATAGTAACCTTTAATAATTTAGGTTTTGTTTGAAATTTTGGATTGAGTGATGACCTTGAATCATTAGTTGGTAATGATCCTTGGCAATTGATATATGTGTTACAAAAAAGATCTAGTTCGTTTGACTTGCAACTGTACCGCGAAGGAAAGTTGTATTCGATTTGTTAATTTTACATCCATCATCCAGCATCATGTTTCGTATTCCGCATCATGTTAAACATGGCATTGTTACTACGTGTAGTGAACGAAGGTGAACACGTGGTAGTTAATCAAGTTGCAGAGGAGGTTAATCTGTCTGTTGAGGTCGGATCTGATAATTGTGGAACGCCGCAGGAATCTAACTTTTCCGTCAACGAAGGCAAGCCCCGGATGCATTTAACCCTACCTTGTGTTTTACAAATTTTATCGCTTTTGCTTTTCTGTACTGCATTAAGTGATTAAGAGTCTAGTGGAAACCTAATTGGTGCATCACCAACCTTGTTTTTCCATATCTACCTTGATTACCTGTTTTATTCGTAAATGTTTAGTTATGCTTAGTCATGCTTAGTCAAGTGATTACCTATCACCTAAGGATTTTAAATGGATCTTTGGTTACTTATGTTATCATGAGATATGAACATGGAAGTAATAAATCTAGACCAAGCGGACTCGGTGTGTGACAGCCACAAGACATGGAGGTCTTGTGAGCGGCTTCTTTTCGCCTGTGTCGATTAAGCTCCGTCCGTTGTTGAATTGCATGAGATGAGACTTTGGAGTACTAACCACATACTCCGGTAAGCCTTAACTCGGCTATTCTATTACGAGAATGGCTACTCACGCACTGGGAGTGGAGAGATGGCGGGAATAGCGTGTACCCACGTGGTAATGGGCCAGATTAGTGGAGTACTATATTCTCGGGTGGCGCGGACCCATTCTTATTTTAGAAGATCCGAGGGTAGGTTGATATATGTAAGTCGGGGACCTGCATATGTCGTGTGGTCTAGAATCCCCAGCTGGGTTTAATCGGTTCGAATCGTCGTTGCTCCTCGGTTATGGAGACTCAACTCATTGTTCATCATCGTAGTTTAATAACTAAAACTTGAGCTGTATTTGAGAAAGAGTTTGATATGAAGTTCATGATCTCATTATGGATCATGGCAGATTCATATATTGTCCTTATGAAGTTTAAATGTTGAAATACTAAAATTTTGTTAAAGAGCTTTTACGCAAAAGAACTTTGATTATTGCTAAAGCCATACCTTGAATCCCTGAGCCTGCATTCCTGAGTCTTCTCAGTTTTTATTTTGGTTAAGTCTTGTTGTGTACTTTTGTACTCAGGGTTTGTTGACCCTTGTTGCAGGTGAGCCTCATGAGCAGGTCTATTTTGGACCTTGCTGCATGACTGTTGTTCCTATCGATGACGATAAGTGAATGTGTGATCCTTGGGTAGGATGCTTATTTTGTGTGTTATGTTTATGTTAATTATGCCACTCCACTACTACTATGGTTTGTAATAATTATCGGACTTAGTTTGTAAGGTTTGAAACAACTGGTTTGTAAACTATGTTATCGTAAGACTTCCGCTATTTTACTCTGATGTATATATTTGAATAAATGTTGTAATACTGCAATGACTCTGTAATGTGATCCTGCTTGGAAATCGTGGATGATTCGGGGTTCCCCGAGGACACCCGATAGACTTCGTAAGTTACCAGGAACATATGCATAGTCATCAAAGGTCATTAGACAGTGACAAGTGCATGTGGGTCCTATAACTTAGGAGGTTCTGCCACAGGTATGGCCATGGCAGCAGGACAATAGGTTGTCTGTGATGATGAGGCTGAAGCCTGATGGTGACTAAATGATGAGTCAACCTCAGTATGTCATGATACTCATCACTTGTCTCTCATGGCCAAGAAAAGCAAGAAGAAGAGTAACAAGAAAGATCAAGAAAAGGAGAAAGCACAAGTAGATGATCAAGATGAGAGTGATGTTGAAGTTGAAGACAACTACAACCTTGATCATCTCAACCGTAAAGACAAGTTCATCATCATGAAGATAGTTAAAAAGAATGATGAGCTTGAAGAAGAGATTGAGAAGCAAGAGCAATCACTTCAAAAGCCAGAATTGTTTCTCATCTCCAAGATGGAAGAACTAAAGGCTCTAAGTGAAAGGTATGAAAATTTGTCAATTGAGCATGCTTTAGTTACTAACTCCTCTTCTAGTGTTTCACAACTAGAGAAGGAAAACTTGGACCTCAAGGCAAGGCTAGATGAACTATCAAGCAAGTATAATGTGCTACAAGCAAACTATGTTCATCTAAAGTGCTCTCATGATGAAGTAGTAGAATCAAGCATCATGCTTGAGGTGGCTCATGATGTTGTGATCACATCGGTAAAATTTTCTCAACCTCTCACACATTCACTCACTAGTACACCATCTCAATTAAATATTTCTTGTACTAATGAATGTGCTCCTCAAGCAAGCCAATCTTCGATTGAGCTAAATTTCATAGAAAACATAGAGCTCAAAGAAGAGGTGGAAAGATTAAAGAAAGATGTGATTCGGTTGAAGGGTAAGGAGAAAGCACAACCTTCTCAAGATAGCCATGATAACATGGTGAAGAAGCTTGAGAACGGTTCAAACCTTGCTTCCTCCAAAACCCAACAAAAGAATCACATTTCAAGTAAGGACAACACAACCAAGAGCAAGAAACATGGAAAAAGGTTATGCTATGGTTGTGGATTATATGGACATGAGTGGGCCATGTGTCCACATAAGAGTTAGGCCGACAAGTGTGAAGTGGCAGAACAAAAGGCCTCAAACAAGTTGGCCAACCAAAAGAAAAGTGATGGACAAAGAGCTTGTCTCATGAGCAAGAAATTGGGGCATCCTATCAAGAAATGCCCAATGTATAAAGAGGCAAGAAAGGAAGCCCAAGTTGCAACAAGAAGATGTTATGGATGCAATGAGATGGGCCATAAGGTTGATAGATGTCCATACAAGCAAAACAAGCATAGAGCAAACAAAGGCCGCATATGCTATGCTTGTAGAAGAAAGGGGCATCTAAGCTATGAATGCCCAAATGGTAATGCTCCTAAGCCGAACACATTTGTTTATAATGATATGCTTAGGAAGACCACAAATGGAGTTAGCACTAGCAAGGTGGTGTGCTCACCACAAACTAGTGCTAAAGCCATTTGGGTGCCTAAGCACTTGTTGACTAACCCAAACAGACCCAACAAGAGTTGGGTACCAAAGTGTGCTTAGGTTAATGATGTAGGTACTTGGTGATGAGATGAAGGCTTCGGGGTGTTTGAGAAAGTAAATTGAAAATATTCACTCAATCAATCAACTAATTCTTATCATAATCTCTTATATGGTTGACCCAAAGATAATTTAATGAATATATCATTTACTTCATCTTCACCATTGGTAACAAGTACCTAAACCTTATAGGATAGCCACTTTGTTCGTTTTGTGTTCAATAGTTCACAAAAAGGCATATTTGTGAAATATTGAAAGTGGCTAATTAGATTCAATTGAAAAGTATTTTATTTTCCCATATGATGCTTTTAATGGCTCTCTAGTAGAGCAATTTATTTGTTGAGATGCAGGGCATAAAATAAATACTATAGCTAAAACAAAGAATCACAAGTAGCGGGTTATTTGTTTTAGTCTTGCACCTATCGGACGTGTTCGGTATTACTACTAGATGTGTCCGGTATGGCTAGTGACAGAGAAAAAAATGTTTCTGTTCTGCGTATTCCTTACGTTTCCAGCATACCTACCGGACGTGTCCGGTATTGCAGGAACTAGAACACTAATAGGATTGCAACTGAGTCTTTGATCCATATATTTTCATATATCCTCAATTTACTCAGAAGCTTGTGATTTACCAAATCTAAGTGAATTGTGAGCATCTCTTGAACTCAAATTTAAATATGCAAATTATTTGGTTGCGGTTCAAAATAGAAAATTGACTCCCAAATTCTTAATAGAATAAAGTGCTAGTTGAAAGTCATTTAAATTACTTAAAGCACTTATTTAGGGGGAGCTCAGTTTCTATTTTGCACCTTGTGGACTAACAAATTTATCTAGCATTCTTTGTAGTCCTTTGGATGAAAAATTGATTTCGTATCTAGCATGATTATTTGGCAGTTAAGGTCAACATAAAGATTATCATGCTATGTATCTTCTTAGTGGTATTCTTGTGGGCTCAAGGCAAAGGTATGTTTTTACATACATGCATTGAAAGTGCATCTAAGGCCCTTTATATGTTAGAATGTGCATTTGTGTGACATAGGAGAGATGTTTTTCAAAACCCATAACTAGCATGTGTAGGTGGTGTGAATTTAAAAAACTATTTGAATCTTGGTCTTTGTGACATAGCCTTGTCATGTGATAATTATAGCTCACCTTGATTGTTTGATTGGCTAATTACACATGATATGGCTTTCTTAAGTCCACAATCTACTATGTCTCACAATATCTCTCTCAAGTAATCAAAATCTATATATGCCAAATATTTGGAAAAGAGAAGTGACACTCATGGCATTTGGATAAGAAAAGTAATTACACCTTATTTGGATCAAGGACATACATGTTTTGGATCAAGAAATGATAGAGAAGGGGATTGGAATTAAGTGGATGAAATTTGGAACAAAAACAGCCAGCCCGCAAATATGGGATGTGTCCAGTATGAGCGGGGTTATAAAACAGTCGGTACCCCTTCAGCCCTGGTCCTCTATCTCTCTTTTCTCTCCTTTAAGCCAACGCCGCCATCGTTGTTCCACCACATTGGCAATCAAGTGATTCCACTAAGAAAAAGAAGAGAGGGAGATTGGATCGGAAGAGATTTGCATCAAGATCGAAGGCTCTAGGACTTGGATTTCCAATCGCATCTTCATTCACTCTCTCAAGGTACCCTAATCCCGGACCTCTTCCAATCTAAGCGGTTAGGGCATAATTTTGGAATCTCTTTGGTAGAGATGCTACATTACCTGTCTAGAAGCAATGCCCAAAGTTTGGAATTGATGCATGAATGTTTGAATCCAGGGACCCTAGTTAGGGTTGCTGGGCGTGCGCACCGGACATATCTGGTATGCCTACCAGACGCGTCCGATATGACCTAGCAGAGCAGGCCCTCTGCTTCCCTTTGATTCAATCCAATTTGAGAATTATTTATTAGGCTTAACTTCTTTTGTATCTACATTTTGCAAACCTAATGACAGTGGCATGTCAAGGTGATTGTAAAACCATGGATAAAAGATTCTACGTCTAATTGCAATTTGAGATTAAGTTTTGGGCATGTATCTAAAATTCCTTGCAAATCTTTGGATACAGGACAACAGCCATGAGTGGAAGACATGAGCCTAGGTCCAAGCATAGGCATGATCCAACACTAGAGAAATACAAGAAGACAAGATAGGAAATGCATCTCAAATACAGTCAGTAGTAGCAAGGTTACAGAGGAATACAAGAAGACAAGATAGGACTCTCTAGGGCTACTAGGGGTGCTCCACAGTACAAAGAGGGAGACAACAGTTCTTCCTCTGACACGGATATAGAGGAATATGGAGTGGAGCCCAGTACTAGAAAGCAGAAGAGCACTGACAGAGGTTCAGATGGTGGAAGCTCAGATGATGAGTAAGAGATTGAGGAGGAGCAGGTAGTACGTCCAGCTTAGCACCAGCCAGGTCAGGGTATGCACTATGGTTTACTTGAGACACATCCACCTAGTGTACCCTCTTATGTTTCTAGAGTTGACTATTGAGGGAAAGGCATGACTAGAAGAGCCAGAGATGAGAGGAGAATTGATCCAAGGGGCTTGTCTAGGATTCAGTTTGATCATTGATTTTAGACAACCTTTCATATAGACTTCTACACTAGTGTGATCCTCACCAGGAACCTAGTGATTGCTAGGTCTCAGTGGATTGACTGGCAGTACGTCAGAGATTTGTAGAAGGCCTCCATTGATCATACTATTGCCATTTGTGAGCATACATGAGTTTATGAGATTATGGAGTTCCAGCATGACTGGAGCACTGAGGTGGTAGCTTAGTTCTATGCCACCCTATATGTTGAGGAGGATGAGAGGCATATGCACTGGATGCTTGAGGGCCAGTGGTATAGTGTTGATTATGATGCTTTTGCTGCTCTACTTGGCTTCTCAGATGATGATCTTTAGAAAGATAGGATCCACATAGAGCAGGTGTTGCCTCCAGAGCAGCTTGCCTACATGTACCCACTAGGGGGTGAGAGAGGAGTAGTGGGGAAGGTTCTAGGTCTTCACCCTACTTATAGATACCTAGACAGGATGTTCAGGAAGACCATTGATTGCAAGGGTGGAGATAAGGGAAACATTGTAGATTATTCCAAGAACCTGCTCCATGGGATGGCACCTGATGCACGACCCTTTAGTGTCTTTGACTTCATATAGTGCGAGATTAGGAGCGTTGGCAAGAGGCCCCTCAAGGGCTATGGTTTTGCTCCCTACATCATGCACATGATTGAGCAAGTTATAGGGCACACCTTTGAGTATGACAAGGTACATAAGGCCTTGAAGATTGTTGCAGACTTACCTGAGATTGGGGTACCTCCAGCAAGACCAGGAGGAGCAGCAACAACACTAGAGGCAGATGCACCTATAGGTGGTGCAACAGCAGGATGAGGTTCCCCTCTACCACATGCTCCTTCACGTTCTTCTTCACATCGCCGTAGTCCTCCTTCTCCTATTCGCAAGATGTATAGTGCTATCTTTGGGATGTGCAAGGACATACGGACCTGTCAGCACAAGGAGAGGGAGGCTAGGAGGAAGGACACTTAGACTCTGAAGTAGATTGCTGCTAGACTTGAGTTTGATCCTCCTAGATCTCTACTATCAGATGAGGCAGCTAGTGAGCCTAAGATTGAGGAGCAGTAGCAGGGTAGGTACGACACAGAGTTTGTTGAGTTCCTTTAGTGATAGGAGCAGCAGTAGGCACTAGAGCACCTTGACACTTTACCACTATAGGCTCGGGTGCCTACTCACTCTTAGCCATGCTCTAGTGCTATAGACGAGTATGCTTTAGACTGGTGGAGTGACCACACGGGTAGTTTCAGCTACTATGGGTCCAGTGGCTATGACCCGTCTGGTGCGGGTGGTTCTCGTCCAGCCAGTGCTCCACGCTTAGATGATGAGGATGTTGGTAGAGATGAAGATGATGATGAGTGATCTTAGCTTTCAGAGACAGCTTGCAACCCCTTTGTCCTTAGTATGTCATTGTTGGATCTTTGTGGTGATAGATGACAAAGGGGGAGAGAGACTGATTAAAGCTTCAGGATAGTTTCATTTGCTTATCTTTGTACCTGAAGATATGTACTACAGGCTATAGTTTCTTGAGCTTCATTGATGTTTCTTGAGTTTGAGATGAGACTTACTTATGCTTTATCTATGTATCTCTTGAGACATGATCTTTATTTATATTATATTAGTGGCTTGTGGACTTAAGAAAATGTGTAATGAGTGCTATGTGTGATATACATGTGTTGTATTTATTTTCATAAGGACTATGCATGCTAGAATGAAAATATTTGATGTGATGCCTTTATATTTATTCTTGTATGATATATCTTGTCATATGCATCACGGTTTTACTTTGTCACACACACATGCACCCCACGGATGCAATGATTTAGGGGGAGTCTCCTATATGTTTTAGTATGTGCAATTGATATTTAAGGTCATTTTGTGAATTCTAATCATAAGCACATATTAAGGTGGAGCCTCTCATAAATCATTGAACCCAAAAGCATAAATGTTTATATTCTTTTGTAAGCTTTAATCAAGTTGTTATCAATCACCAAAAAGGGAGAGATTAAAAGTGCATCTAGCCCTTTTGTGGGTTTTGAATGATTGAATGACAACGTGATTAAAGGTCTAACCCATTTGCTAAGTGTGGACAGGTAATAGGTTATCTCACATGTATTTAATAAAAGCCAAAATGATGTGTTGTTGTATAAACAATCTAGTTCAAGCACAAGACAACAATGCAAATAGAATTCATGCAAAGACTTATTTATTATGGGATTTCCATGTACTATGTGAAAGCAAGCTCATAAGAATTAATTAGTGAGGCATGAGGGATTGCATATGGAATGGTCTCATATTTGAAGCTTGCTAAATTGAAATGAAAAGGACAACAATACAAATGAACGGATGATTCAACACAAGATGTGACTTGATGGCTTGAGATGTTGAAGATAGCAAGGAAAGGCTTTGAGTTACTAAGCAAGGGTGAAGGGCAAGCGATGGCTTGGCGGTCAAAGAACCTAGCTGGGGTGAAGAAGGAAGTACTTATATTTAGTTGAGGTACTAATCAAGCTATGATGGTCATGTCAATATGGAGGATCAAATCACTATTGGAGTGTTTGATGCAAGTGACTTGATACATTTGTGATTATTCAAATTTGATGAATGGAACTAAGTCACGTGCTCAAGATGGCTATGCTCAAGTGAAAAAAGATCAAAGTTGACATGTTGGCACCCTCACTTGATGAAGATTGGAATACACGGCTTCGGTTGAAAGAGATCAACTCAAGCGGTATAAATTCGTTTTTCATTGGATCTTGAGTTTAATAGGAATGTCGTACTATTAAGAGAGATGCATCATGTTGATAGATAATGTTTCATAAGTGCTCAAGCCAACCCATGTGAGTTTTGAGTGTTTGAGAGACAAAAGAGCTAATCTATTTTTTGCTGGTCTAGCAATACCAGACGTGTTCAGTATTGATATCGGACATGTTCGGTATTTGCCCAGCAATGGTAATATTGTTGATCTCGGGTTGGTTCATCAGGAGTTCCGACGGTCAAAAATTCCGACAATGGTCAGGAGTTCCGACGTCTCGCGCTTAACTGACTTGGAGAGTTCACTATGGTGGTCGTACCGGATGTGTCCAGAATTCATACCGAACGTGTCTAGTATGGATGGCCAGAGACCAACGGCTAGTTTTCAAAAGCCTTGAGGGTCGGGAGTTCTGGCATGCATCGAGAGTTTCGACACCTCACATACTTTAACTTAGTTAGCATAGTTTTCAAATATGCTGAGGGTCGGGAGTTTCGACGTGAGTCAGGAGCTCCGACGCCTCACATTGTCACTGTAACTTAGTTGCCGTTGGGGCAGTGTAAGTCATACCGGGTGTGTCTGGTCCGGTATGGCAATGGCTATAAATGGCTAGTTTTTCTAAGGGGGCTATAAATACCCCTAAGCCTCCATCTTTGGAGGCTGCTGATTCTACTAACATACATACATGTTTTTACCCTTGTAAACACTCTCCAACCCTCTCTTAGTGAGTGATTCATCCAATTGCCAAATCTATTTGTGGGTTAAGAGAGAATTTGAAAAAGAGAGCAAGCCACCACTTGAGCACTTGTGCATATTGTCTATTTTGTGATTTGCATTTGTTACTCTTGGACTCTTCAATCCTAGACGGCTAGGCATCACCGAAGAGCACCGGAGAGATTATGGTGTGCTACGGAAAGTTTATAACGGTCGATTCCGCCGCCTCGGAATCAACTAGTGGAAGGAGGAAAAGGAGTTGGAAAAGACTCCGGCTAGAGTGACCTTCGTGGTACCCTCTAGGGCTGACCTTTCTTGGGTTGCCCACAGCCCCCTCAACGGAGAGTAGGACTCGAATGAGTCCGAACTTCAGTAAAACAAATATCGTGTCTCAATTCGCATTTCATTCGATATTTGTGTTGCTCTAGCTCTTGTGCAGGTTCTCTGTGTATATAGTCATCTCCAGTAGATACCTGCAGTTTGGATTGAAGATAGAAATCGAAAGGAGCAAGTTCGGGGCTACTCTGCAGAAACCGTGCATATCGGACAATACACACTGGACACGTCCTGTATTTCCTACCTGTGCTGAAAATATTTATTCTCTGTTCTAACTTTGTGTTGCAAGGTTGTAGCTTCTATATATATTCTTTATATCTTGTATACTCTGTGTTTAACTTGTGAGGGGTGGTATTACTCTTTATTTAGAGTTTCTATTTTGGAAATTCTCTTTACTAATCGTTTCCGCATTTAAAGGTGTTAATTTTTAGGAACGCCTATTCACCCCCCTCTAGGTGGCATCCTAGGTCCTTTCACTTCTTACAAATTCTCCCCATTACATATACTAATCTATAATCCACTATCCTCCCTTTCTCGGACCATGACCACTTGTAGACCATTACCACTTGTAAATTATTAAGATCTAGCTTTTGGTCCTACAAATTAATGCTTCCTTTGGTCCTCTAAATTCTCCCTCTTTGGAATCAAACACCAAAAAGGAAGACATTAATAGCACAAGGGAGGGTCAAACTTTGTGATCCTTTGTGTGCAGAATGAAATATGTCACAAAATTTGACTCTCACATTATATAGATTAAGCTCCCCCTAAATATATGGATACATGTGGTAGAAGGCAAAGCATATGCATAATTGGCAAATTATTGCTCAAGGGAATTTAATCTATATAATGCATGAAGAAAGCATATAAATATCAAAATGAAATCAATATGATGATATCGGTTTAGAAATACCACATGTGGAAACCAATTTGATTTCTACCACTTGCAATAGGTGGTGGATATTTGAAGTATGATGCTTAACTCCGGGGACTCCATTTTCCTTGCAATGAGACTACTACACACATGATAAGCTTGAAAAGGTGTTAGTCTTAAAGCATCCAACTTGTAGAGTAACCTCCCCCTAAATTTGTGCACACAAGTGTGGAATACTTGTAGAAGACATGCTCATTGATTTTAGAATCAATAATACCACTTGAAAGATGACATCACATGAATGTGAGAATTATTTTCGAAGATGATATTCAGGAGAAATTATCTACAATTTAGACTTTGGCACATATTAGATGAAAAATTGTAAGATAAGTTATGTGCATTGCTCCTAAACAATTTTAAACCATGTAGGTTTGCTCCAAGGGTTAAGAATGAAACCGAGCAAGCCTACCATAAGATATACCTAGTGTATGTATGACAAAAGATATAAGCATGCAAATGCAAACCTAGGCATGAAGAGTAACTAGATGCTTAAAGATGACACTTGTAGGAGATTAAACCTAGTACTACTTGAAGCAAATTGAATCTAGTTACCTAACATGGGAAGGGGAATTTGGGTCAATAGATTCACTAACCCACTTGGCAATGATTTTGTCCATCATGATGCACCCCATGAAATGCATCCATACTTTGCCAAGTCTCCAAATTCCCCAAAGTCCATCGGACTTCTCACTTCCAAACCTTCTTGGTGCTCTTCATGTTGGAAATGATTTCCTTTGGCACCCAAAAGCGTTTGACCCCATTGTTGGCTTGCTTGTTCACCTTGATGACCACCACCTTGTCATTCTTCTTTAACAAGTATGGTGTGGAGGCCTTCTTGTCCACCTTGTTGGTGTAGGTGTTGGAGAGCTTGCTTGTTTGCTTCTTCTCTTTCTTCTTTGCTCCTCCCCCATTCTTCACCTTGTACTCATAGGACTTGTGACCTTCCTTGTGGCATACGTAGCAAACCACGGTTTATCCTTCATCAAGCTTCTTCACTCCCTTGATGGTGTTATCTTGATGAAGTTGGGCTTGCTTCGCCTTGCCTTTCACTTGAGTCAAGTCCTTGGTGAGGCGAGCTACTTCTTGCTTGAGTTGCTCATTCTCCTCTGCAACCTCTTATGTGCATGTATCTACAATAACTTTCTCAACACAAACTTGGTTGCACAAAGATGTGTCTAAACATAAATCAATACAAGAAGTAGAGGCATCCTTTTTAGACATGTTAAAGATATAACTTTTCTTTTTAGATGTCTTGGTGGGGGTTGGGGTCATGGTGCTCAAGTTCTTCACCTTGCACTCATAGGACTTGTGACCTTCCTTGTGACACCCGTAGCAAACCAAGGTTTGTCCTTCATCAAGCTTCTTCACTCCCTTGACGGTGTTATCTTGATGAAGTTGGGCTTACTTCGCCTTGCCTTTCTCTTGAGTCAAGTCCTTGGTGAGGTGAGCTACTTCTTGCTTGAGTTGCTCATTTTCCTCTACAACCTCTTGTGTGCGTGTATCTACAACAACTTTCTCAACACAAACTTGGTTGCACAAGGGTGAATCTAAACATAAATCATTACAAGACATAGAAGCATCCTTTTTAGGCATGTTAAAGATTGAACTTTTCTTTCTAGATGCCTTGGTGGGGGTTGTACCGTCGGCTTTAGGATTAGCAACTTAAAAGTTAGATCATCACAATGTTTGCACATGGTTTCCATTTTAGCAAGCAAACTTTTATAAGCATCTTGTGTTCTAACTACCTTTTCTTTTAATTTTTCATTTTTCTTTACAAGTTTCTCATCATTAATTGTGCATGCATTTGTTGTTGCACTAGCCTCAAGTTGCTCAATTTTAGTAGATAGTTCAACATTGAGATTAGCAAAGTTCTCATATTGTTCAAGCAAAGTTTTGCATGCTTCTTGTGAACTATCTAGCTTTTCTTTTATATTTTCGAGATTCTTTTGTTGACTAGTGCAAACTTTAGTATAATTAAGATTTTGTTGCACAATTTCATCATAAGAAGGCATTTCATCATCACTATCACTCTCACTAGAGGATGAGCTTTCATTACCCCATGCCATAAGGCACATACGAGAAGAGCTTGATGATGAGTGCTTGCAGCCTCACCTCTTGTGATGGTGTTCTTCACTTGAAGAATCATCTCATGACCTTATTGATGTGAGGGCTTGGTTCTTGCATGCCTTCTTCTTTGTCTTGGGTGTGAGCTTGTATGGACAAACTTCCACAAAGTGCCCCAACTCGTTGCATCCATAGCATCCTCTCTCTTTTTTGCTTATTTCTTTGATTGGTGAAAATGAGATCTTGGATTTGGATGGGCACACCCTTGACATTGATCCGTTGGATCATCTTCTCCACCATGTTGATTAGTTTGATTAATTCTTCATCAAGGTCGGAGGTGGAGGAGGAAGATTGATCATCATCACTTGAATCTTCATCATCATCATCATCGTCCTCATCTTCTTCTTCATCTGCATTTGAGGAGCTTGAGCTTGAGCTTGTCTCAACTTGCTTGCCCTTTATCTTCTTTCTCTTGCTACATGAGAGAGCTTTGCCTTTGCTTGAAGAAGAGGCTTCTTCTTGACCCATCTTATGTGACAT
This sequence comes from Miscanthus floridulus, assembly GCF_019320115.1. Classification (NCBI taxonomy): domain Eukaryota; kingdom Viridiplantae; phylum Streptophyta; class Magnoliopsida; order Poales; family Poaceae; genus Miscanthus; species Miscanthus floridulus. Next base: position 46,212,257 of record NC_089597.1, read on the forward strand.
TTCAAATGCCACTATCTTGCTAATGACTATGTCCGGGGTCATGGTTCTCAAGTCCTCCATGTTGTGAAGGATGATGATGATGCTTGCATATTTCTTTTGTGGTAGCACGAAGATGATCTTCCTCACGATGTCCACATCATCTAGCTTTGTTAATCCAATTGAATGGAGCTCATTGATAACTAGATTCAATCGAGAATACATATCACGAACAAGCTCATCATCATTCATTGTGAAGGAATCATAATTTTGTTTAGCTAGACAATGTTTTGCTCATAGACATTAGATGTGCCGTCATGGAGCTCTTGAAGTTTTAACCAAATTTCATGTGCCGTATTTAAAGTGAACACTTGGTTAAACACATCCATACTAAATAATTCAAACAAGCAATTTTTAGCTCTAGCATTGAAATGAATTTCCTTTTCTTCACTCTTTGTGGGTTTATCAGGATTCTTAATGGGTTTCATCTCATCACGAGTGACTCTCCAAACACCCAAATCAACCACCTCAATGTGGCAAGCCATTCTAGCTTTAATGGGTTTCATCTCGTCACGAGTGACTCTCCAAACACCCAAATCAACCTACGCTAATCACCTAATGAATCACTAAGCACTATGCATGTGGAGATCACTCAAATGATGCATCAACATCCTAGATATGTTTCCTTAGCTCCACACACTTCAAATAGCCGATTGGGGGTCTATTTATAAGCCCCACTGAGAAAGTAGCCGTTGGGGGACGAAATCCCGTTTTTTTTTTGCTACTGACCGGATGCTGATCATGTCCTGACCGGACGCATCTGATCATCCCGATCGTTAGAGCCGTGATCACCTGATCGAACGCTGCCAGTGTTCGGTCACATGCCACCTGACGCGTTCGATCACAATTTCGCCGCTCTAGAACCTTTCTATACTCGATCGGATGCTGTTGTTCTGTGTCCGATCAATTTGTCGCCAGCGTCTTGTCAATGTTGAATGTGTTGCTGAGATGATGAACAGTGCCATTAGTGCGTCCGATCATTTTACTTGTTCAGTGCTCGGTCATTGCTGTTGATGCCTGCTATAGTCGAGTCACTCATCGGAGCATCTGGTCGATCACCTTCCAACGTTTGGTCCAGCATCTGGTCACCTCTATGAGCTTGTATCTTTGCGATCTTGAGTTCAGCTTGGTTCGTATCTTCATGCTTGGACTTTGCTTTATATCTTGGGTCTTCTCTTGTGCTCTTAGGGTTTTGCTTATGGTGTTTATATCGGATCATCATGTCGCCTTCGTCCAAGTCACGTCTTGCACCCTATTGAACTAAAAATAATCACTTGCAAATTCATTAGTCCAACTTGGTTGTGTTGGTCATCAAACACCAAAATCTAAAGTAAATGGGCCTGGGGTCCATTTGCCTTGCACATGGCACCCATGGCGGATAGGGCCATGATGTGGAGCTATCCCTGTTGACATCTACAGGGTCGATGGGACCCACGTGAAGGAAAAGAAGGACCTGACAATCCTGGAGGACTTCTTCTCCTTCTCATTCTCCTCTTTCCCTCCACTATAACCCGTGCTTTCCCTTGGCCTATAAAAGGGAAAGCAGGGCATCCCATAAAAAAAACTCGAACCCATCGAACCCTGAACCAATCAAAACACACAAGCACATAGCCGGAAAGCGATTGAGCTCTCAGCACCCGTTCCCTCCTCTCACCAAACTTGGGACCTATTCCTCTCTCGACCATTTGTAACCCCTACTATGAACTTTTAGTGCTAGTAACACAAGCAGCAGCAACAAACTGGATGTAGGGACATTCTGCCCAAACCAGTATAAACCTCATGTCCTCTTAGCACACCATATAATGGGAATGGGGGTCCCTATCTTCCATCAGGTAGAGGTAACTATCGTTGTGGCGGAGAATGACACACCGATCCAGCTTCAGATCGAAAGATTGAACCCAGCAATCTTAGCACCACAACTCCGCTGGTTATCAACTGAGACACAAATGTGGTTGACCTCGCCAAGAAGGCTAATCCCTACCTATGCAACGAAGAACACAAGCAAGAACAAGAAAGAAAGCAATCAAATTGCAGATGATTGATTAATCTCACAAAGTTGGGGTCTCACAAACCGATGAACGGCGAAACTGTTCTTGACAGATTAATCTAAGCAAAACCCAAAAAGTAATGATGGTGGTGGCGTATTATTATAAAGGTCTTAGGGTTGTCGCCTACCCTGTACATGCCTCCTAATGGGCCCAAACACGATACACGGTCCATCAAACCAAAAGACGGTGTCACCACCCTGGCAGATTCTGGACGCTGACTTGTTTCGATGATTTCCATTGATTCTAGAGGCCTTTTGACATGAGACCACTTGGATTGGCTTCCTTACCAAATTAGCTTTCCAACCATATGTGGATCGTCGAAAACGGAGTCCGGATGCGTTCTGGGTGACTAGTTTAAGGCAGACTGGTCCTGGAGGCCGAGACAGACTCGCACTTGAGTTGCTTTGGGCCTCCACCTCGGGGACTCGAACCGAATTAGCCTTGGGCCTCCTTCTTGACTTGGACACCCTTGATGGCCTCCTACCCCTCCATACCATGTGCCAAACATGGTCATATGCATGGGTGTCATGTCCTCATCATCCTCCCCTTTTTGACGAAAAGCCGTCATCGGCGTCGATTGTGCTTGAAACTGATCCTGCACAACATAAAGGAGAACGGGGTTGCGAAGATAAAGGGAACTAAAATAAGTGTGAGAAGGAATGTGACCGTGTTTCCAAGAAATTTCAGCAAGCATGTAACTCCATGATCTGAATGCACACGATGTATGTCAATACTATCCTACAAAAGATTAGAACTAACCAAAGACAATGCAGGAATAGATGGTCTAGCAGACATAGGTAGGCACCAACAATGCTACCCTTCTTGGAAGTGAACTTGTTTCTTTGAGGAATATAAGAAAATGTTTGTATTATTATGGCTGCCCTCTAAACGATCATAACCTTGTACAACAAAAGGAAAATTCATATTACTATGAATGTATACTCGATGTATCATATATTGTTCTTTGTTATTATATTTGCCAATAACATGATATGTGTATTTAGAAAACTAAGGCAAATCTGCATATTTAAAAAGGCTCTCCTCCAAACAATCTATATTACACAAAACATCAAATTCAATGTAACCCAAAGTATGTAAAGAAGACAACAGTTTAAACTCATCAGTTTTAGTAGCAATATGAATAACATGTTTATTTTCAGCACAAGTGATTGTTTCCAAAACATGTAAAACTGAAGCATCATCAACCAATTCATCTTTATCACAAGGAACTTCAAGCAAATTATCATGGGATAGAGATAAATCAAGAGAGGGTTCCACTTTATAATAGCATGGTTTGTGAAAAAAAATAGTACATTAAAACAATTCTCACCTTCCGTGAGTGTAGCACCATGGGCATTACCTGTGTTCTCAGCAGGAGTAATAGGTGCATTGTGAAGTGATGGTTCTAAATTTGCATATGAGGTTGTGAGCTCCTCATTTTCTTCCGTGTCATCCTCTTACTTATGTACATTATCTTGCAGAAGGTTAGTCATAGCAAGAGGAATAACAACAGACTCTTGCTCTAAATGGTGCACCTCAGCATATGAAGTCAAAACAGAAGGTGGATTAACAAAGGTTTCTCGCATAAGGAGTTTCATAGCATTCTAAGTTTGAGGTTTATCAGAAGGATCTAAAGACTCCCACCAAGATAAAACAGAATGTCGCAAAACAATAGCTATATTTTTTACCTTCCTCCTTGGACACATAAAGCGAGTAGCAAATATGTTATCTATGGCAATTTCCCACTCCTTGTACTCATCAGCACCTATACCATCATAAGTCGGTGGATATGAACAACCTGTCATTGTTAGAAGACAGCAAAAGACAACACAAAAGTATTATCCCTATCAAATGACTACGTGGTTGTCGTGGTGTCACTTTTCACAGCAAGTGGAAGCATCTTACCAAGCTCTTACAAAGTTCTTACCAATGCAAGCAGTGGGCGGTACAACCGACGGCTGGTTCCTGATACCTGTGAGGCAGTGGTACCGAGATTGCAAGGCCCTTTTTCTGTAGTGATCTAAAGAGTTTATGGAGCTTGAAAGGCACACAAAGAATAATATGTATATCTGGCACACAAGTTAGTAATAGAAAGTAATGCTGAATTATAGTCCAAAGTACTTGTTCTCGTTGCTGGTCTAAAATGGTCCAAGTATCAGGTGTGCAACAAACAAGTATGGTGGATAGCAAGGTGACAGGGGTGTGAAAAACAAGTATGGTGGATGGCAACAGCAACACAAACAAGAAACCAGACAGCACACGCTAACACAACTCACTTTGGTCTTCTCTATGTGCTCCTCTAGATATTGTTTCTCTTTTGCCCCTCTCTTTTTTCTATTTTTTTGCTGTCGTTGTTTTTTGGGAAATTTTGACTTTTCTTTTTATTTTTTTGATATTTTTCCTTCACTTAGGAGCACAAAAGAAGTAACCATAGAAAATATGAGCATAAACAAGTGAAAGGTGTGGCCTATGAAAATTTCAGAAGACGTGCTCAAAAACGACAAAAAGCTTATGACCACGAAAAGAGGATCTTGTGACCAGTTTTTGACCAAAATAAAAATCTCCGACCCCGATAAGGCAAGGGATGGATGGATCTAAAAATTTTTTCTGATCGATTTTGATATATGGAACGTTGAAATCCAAGTTCATATGCGAAAACTAGACCAGTTTTAAGAATTGTCTTCGAATTAGAGGACAAAACAGGAACAATGTGCACAAAATTGGTCACGAAAGCAAAGATTTGATGGAAACGATGGGGGGAAACACACGAACTAGACTCTAACATGACCTAACCAGCAACAAGACCTCGACCTAGACACAAACTCAACACGACGGACTCTAAAACTAAAATATGCAAAGGCTATGGCGCGGAAGGTTCTAGGATAGGAAAAAAAAGTATAGCGCTGGACTATGGGACGAATGCGAAACACTCCAAACTAGGGGATAAACATGAACCTGACGGTATACCATAGCTCTGATTACCACTTAATGGGAACGGGGGTCCCGATCTTCCGTCAGGTAGAGGTAACTATCATTGTGGCGGAGAATGACACACCGATCTTGCTTCAGATCGAAAGATCGAACCCTGCAATCTTAGCACCACAACTCCTCTGGTTATCAACCGAGACACGAATCCAGTTGACCTCGCTAAGAAGGCTAATCCCTGCCCGCGCAACGAAGAACACAAGCAAGATGGCAACGTATGATTATAAAGGTCTTAGGTTTGTCGCCTACCCTGGACACGCCTCCTAATGGGATCAAACACGATACACGGTCCATCGGACCAAAAGACGGTGTCACAGCACCCTGGTAGATTTAGGACGCTGACTTGTTTCGATGATTCCTGTTGGTTCTGGTGGCCTTTTGATGTGAGACCACTTGGATTGGCTTTCTTATCAAATTAGCTTTCCAACCATATGTGGATCGTCGAAAACGGAGTCCGGATGCGTCCTGGGTGACCAGTTTAAGGCAGACTGGTCCTAGAGGCCGAGACAGACTCGAACTTGAGTTGCTTTGGGCCTCCACATCGGGGACTCGAACCGAATTAGCCTCGGGCCTCCTTCTTGACTTGGACACCCTTATTGGCCTCCTACCCCTCCATACCATGTGCCAAACATGGTCATATGCATGGGTGTCATGTCCTCATCACCATCTGAGCTAGACATACAATATTAGAAATTTACTAGTCGGTGGCAACTCGAAACACCGACACAGCTCCTGCTGCTGATGTTGTGCTGCTGTAGCACCAGCTGGGTTTGTGCTTAGGAGGATGGCCTAGTTGCCAAGTGATGGCACTAGGCCTGATAAGGTGTTCAAGGACAAGGATGTTAACCTTATAGCCAAGTGTCTTAAGGACTATAGTGGGGATGCAGTGAGCCCAACTCAGGTGTACAACCACCTGATGAAGTGGAGGCAAAAGTACTCTAGGATCTATAAGCGGAAAGATCTTAGTGGTGCCATTTGCGATAGTGATATCAATGCAATCATGCTTGATGGGGAGCACTACCTAGGCCACTGCAAGGTAGAACACTTGAGTTGGTAACCATGCCACTATGTCTTACCTATCTTACCTCATCTACAACTGTATCCCCCACTGTAGGACCACTCTAAGGATGCAAAGTTACTTAACTGTCCTATAAGGTTCTACTCTAATATGGAGGCCATATTTAGGCATTCTATGGCCACTGGTAGGTATGCACTTGGTTCTAGTGAGACCTTTGGGGTCAACCAGGCTGATAGTATAGCTGCTAAGGTTGAGGGCTCTGCCTTCCACCATGTCCTAGAGGAGAAGACCAACACTGAGGTTGGTGAGGGCAGCAAGGCCATAGAGTAGCTGCATTCTACTATGGGTGGGAAGAGGAAGAGAGGGAACTTCACTAAGGATGAGATGCTCTTGCTGACCAACATGTCTGATGCTGACAATAATGTTGCCAATGCACTTAGGGAGATAGGTGCTGCACATGTAGATCCTGACCTCTATCTTGTAGTCATGGAGATGCAGGGCTTCACCATTGAAGCCCTCATTGTTGCCTACACCTACCTACTAAAAACAAGGCCATTGCCATAGGCTTTGTGAAGATGGCAACCAGCCATAGGGACATTTGGATGAGGAACTACCTTGCCAAGAGCTACTATATGTAGTTCTATCCAATTAGGATAGCAAGGCAAAGAGGGGGTTGACTGTTGAGATGTATAGTTCCTCCACCTCCCTCACCCACTCTCTTACCTTTTGTACACACCTAGGTGTAGCTTTTATGCAGCTTAGTTGGTTAATTCACAACTGTCCTTTTGGGTTAGTGTAGTTGGAGGGTGGTTGACTATAGGTAACATTAGTCAAGATGGATCTTATTTGAGCCTACAAGTGTGAGGTTGTGCTGGTATCTGTAATGCACTATTAGTGGCCTCTATTGCCTGCTCTATTTGGTACTGTTCAAGGTTTCTTTTATTTCTATTGGATTCTATTCTTTTGGCTCCATTTACTACATCATCTGTCACTGTTACCATGTCTTTGGCCATGAAACTTAGCCATACAGTGGTAGCAGCATAGATGAATGATGATGCTACTATTGCATGGCTGTGTCCCATGGCCAAAGCTTATGTCTATTACTTATGACCTGTTGGTTTTGTTTCTTTTGATTGGTGGTAACTGTGGGAAATTTATAAGGCCTATGATGCAAATAACATATTCATGAGGTGGCAGCCTTGTTTAATTGGTTCTTCATGTTTTTCATCACTGCCATGGAACCCTATGTGTGCCCATCCATTCACTTATCAACAACAACTTGCATCTTATGCTGATGGCAGTGAATGGATGTGCACAATAGGGTTCGATGGCAGTCATCACCCTACATTTGCACTTGTTTGGTGCCTGCCTTGTTTACTTGATTATTTTTATTTGTCATGTATGTCATCACATCCATGTGACACATCCATACCCTAGCAACATCCCCTTCTTTCTTGTGCTGATGGTAGTGTATGGATGTGCACATGGATTCCATGGTAGCCATGAGCTTGGATTTGCTGCACTACTGGTTTTTATTTTCTATGGCAGCCAACAATGATTTGAACTGAAAGAACACCACCACTTTCTAAAGCTGAGGCCAACCTTTTTATTACAATGTCTGTGATGTCAATTCTCTTACATATGAACTTGATGTTGCTGGTCATCAGTGGAGGACTTAAGATCAACGATTTGTTTCACCACAAATCATAGATCTTCAAGTTCCACACTCATGGCTAGTTTCATGCTTTACATTTGACTAAGGCTAAACCATTGTTTCATTTCTCAAAAATGGCAGCGTACTATGTTGTTTTCAATGGGAAGGCTCCTAGGATTTACCTGAGTTGGTAGGTGTCGACAAAAGATGCTCAGCAGTCCTCCGAGGGGTATCCCATGAAGGTAGATTGATTGGTGGAGGTGCACGTGATAAGAATCGGATGGTGACATAAGGCGTAGAGACAGTAATTTAGACAGGTTCAGGCCGTCTGATTGATGTAATACCCTACATCCTGTGTCTTTGATGTATTGTATTGAGATGTAATAGTTATCGACTAGGGGACCCCTGCCTCTCCTTATATACTCTAGAGGGGTAGGGTTATAAGGAAAGTATCCTATTTGGTACTATATAATATCTTGCGGTGCACGTCGACCAGTGTCATGCACGCCTTGATCTTATGGGCTGGGCCACCTCTGAGGGTGCGGCCCATGTCTTATCTTATGGATATCGGGGGCCATACCCCCATAGCTCGTCCCTAAGCATGACAGTAGGTTACGTAGTCACATGGTGCCAGGGTCAGAAAGTAGAAGAATAATAGAAGACCGGTCGAGCTGGCAACCAGTCCACGGGCGGAGCCCTAAATTGAAAAGCGCACATTCAACGCAAGATGAAGTGTGCCCACTTAGTCCCCGAGCCTGCTGGAAGATGAAGAATGAATCTTGTAGCAGGGTCAAAGAAAAAGAAGTCTAAAAGCTTGCCGACATTGTTTGACATGCACGTATCAAGACCCCAAACGTGCTGCCCAAGATCAGCACCCTGATCCGAACAGTATGGAGCAGCTTGATAGCACACTGATGAGGCATAGCAAGATCCGACCATCGAGGGAGTCCCCGATGTAGCTGGCGATGTCCAAGCACCGAAGAGTCCCCGACGTAGCTGGCGATGTCTGAGCACCGAGGAGTTCCTAGCATAGCTGGCGATGTCCAAGCACCGAGGAGTCCTTGGCGTAGCTAGCGATGTTCGAGCACCGAGGAGGCCCTAGCGTAGCTGGTGATGTCCGAGCACCGAGGAGTTCTCGACGTAGCTGGCGATGTCCGAGCACCGAGGAGTCCCCAGCGTAGCTAGCGATGTCCACAAGGTGAAGTGGGGTGAAGTGTGCCCACTTAGTCCCCGAGCACGAAGAATCCGAGCGCCGAGGAGTAACCGAGGTAGCTGGCGATGAAGCACAAGCGACGAACAGTCTGGTCAACTGGTCGACGGTGAAGTGAGCATTGAGTAGAAGCGACCGGCGAATAGTCCGATCGACTGGTCGGCGATGGAGTCCATGAACCTAGCGGTCTGACCCGTTGATTGGTGGAGAAGCCGGAGCACCAGGTGGTACGATCACCTGGATGATGATCCTACAATATAAATATGTAGAACGGGTAGTACATGATGTAAAAATATATGAATTCCAGAGAAAAATCAGCAATGGCGATGAAATAGCGTATGTAGCTTGGCGATCAGTTGGTGTGAAGATGTATTTATATTTAATATAAACCACCCGACTAGTTAGTGTGTAACTGAGTCTCCAGCCCTAGCTAGCTCGTTAACCATAACACGGAGTGCGGAGCCCGTGTGCGTATAGGAAGAACAAAGCATCACTAAGCAGTCGCTGCCGACCACCCATAACATAGAGGGCAGACACTTGTGCATGTGTAGGGAGGAGCCAGAGACAGGGCCGTCTCTAGGGACATCTGAGCGTCAACATGACTGTTCGGGGGTTCAGAAAATCGTTTGGAGAGCAAACATGGAGAAAACAGCTTGGAGAAACATTATGGCGATATACGAAGATTGGAGAATATTTAGAAAAATATTAAAGCATGACTTTGCTTTAGACAGAGTGTCTGGTCGACTGCGTATGGCGTTATCTGGTCGACGACGCGGGTAGCTCGCTTAGCGGCTTGTTTGATGGCTGGAATGAAGTTGACCTCGTGTTGGAGTAGGATGAACGTAGTCAGAGCTTGGCAGTGTCAATCCACGTATGAAGACGTGCAGTCGATTTGCTTCATATGTAGATGTATAACATGTAGCCTTCCTTTCCCATACGTGGATGCATGTGTACAGGCAAGTCTTGGTAGCTTGCATGGCGGTGTAGATGCAGATATGTAAAGCAAGTTGATTGGCTTGGCTTGCATGTCCGATGACAAGTGGTCTACATCCTAAGTGGCCGCCTGTTGATGCGGGACCCACAGGATACCCCGCAAGGAAGAGAGAAGATCTAGTTCAACTAGGATTCTTCCCATGTAATCTTAGTAGTAGAACTATTAAGTAGTCCTACTAGGAAATCTCATTGTAAACCGACTAGGACTCTGGCCTCCTGACTATATAAAGGAGGGCAGGGCTCCTGAGAGGAGACAATAGTACAACATAGCATATCATAATCAATCCAACGCAAAGGCTAAGGCTGACTGGACGTAAGGTTATTACTCGATCTATGATCGAGGGCCTGAACCAGGATAAATCGGTTGTCTCTTGCGTTAACCATCGAGTTCGGCATACGTCAAAGCCCGAACATACTGCCCCGGGTACCCCCGTGGCAGGCTATCGGTGGTGAAACATCGACAGCTGGTGCGCCAGGTTGGGGACTTTCGGCGACTTTGCATCCGAGAGCTCGATGGACCTCGACAACATAATCTTCCCGACGGGATCAACTTTCATCTTCGGCTCATGGATCTGTGAGGCAGACAACAACGGCAAGCTTCAGGGCCATCTCCTCAAAGATCCAGATCATCATAAAGAATTTCCTATTTCAACAACTGCAGCAGATCAGCTCACCAGGAGATTCGCGCAGCTCATAGTATCCGATTCAAATCAGATTTCACGACCACTCGTATCCGATTCGAATTCAAGCTCCAAGGCGAAGTTTTATCCGAGTGCTTTCAAGAAACCGAGTTCTTTTTTGGCAAGATTCCAGAGCACAACCCAAAACAACTCGGATTCCCCTCAGAGTTCTCTCAAGAAGTCGAGTTCTTTTCCATTCAGGCTCGACAACATGGCAAAATCCTATCAGGGACAGTTCGAAAGATCTTTCAATCCAAGATTCGGGATACCGCTGACAGGAGCTCAGGAGGGTCTCGTGTTAACGATAACATTGCAAGACTGTATCATCCACTAGCCAGGTTCCGTTCCTGAAGGCAGCGAAACCCAACTAGTCGGCACAACAACAACAGCTATTCTACCTTACCAAGAAGGAGACTCGATCTACGACACCGAGGCATCTACTAAAGTTATCAGCGACTCCGACAGCATGAAAACTAACGCCAATAATAGAACGACTCACGCACGAGAAGTGCTCATGGTTCGACGTCCATGGTCACCATTAAATCCCCCGGAAGCACCCGATGTCAGATCATCAGATGAATCAGAATCCAACATATCACCCTTTGCCTAGGGCTATGATGGAGAAACCGAAAGTCAGAAACAAGCTAGAGAAAGAAAAAACAAGTTGAAGCAAGGGCGCCAACACCGTGCTAGGCAGCGCAGGGAAGCTTGGATCAGATATGAGTCAGAATTGGCTGAGTACGACAAAAGAAAATCACAACGAGAAGTCGAAGGAAGACGCACGGCAAATACGCCTTACGATAAGATTCGAGAAGCATTAGAAGAACTCGGAGCAACTTCGCATCCTGGTGAGAAGTATGAACAGCTCCAGGACTTGCTCCGATTGATGATCCTGAGAACGCATGAAGAGAGAGCTCGATCAAGACTACCCGCCAGATCAACAACCCACAGGCAAGAAGATCAAAATCAAAGGAAATCCGCTTTCGAAAGACTTGGGCCGGGTGGAAGCCATGACGGAGGAAGTAGGAAGGAACATAATCAGGGCCACCGATTTGAACAACCAAGGAAGACTAGGAGTAGGGTACCTACCCAGACAACCTCACAAGATTATTCCCTTCAGAACAACAGTTGGCCAGAAGAAGGTGCCAAATCTGAATTCAAAGAAACCAAGACACACGACAGGTTCCCCTGTTTCGCGAACAGGCTTGCATTGGTACGGTTACCTCACAAATTCAAACCGTCTAACCACTCCAAGTATGATGGCAAAACTAAACCAACACAATGGCTCAGAATATATTCACAATCAATTGAACTAGCCGGAGGAGACGACGATATCAAAACCCTTTTCTTTCCCACGGCACTGGAGGCCACACCCCTCCAATGGTTCGACAAACTGAACCCAGGATCTATCAGAAATTGGGAGGATTTGCAAAGAGCTTTTTGTGAGAATTTCGCAGGAATCATTACACACCCAATCACTCATGCAGAACTAAAAGGACTCAAGCAAAAGGGAGGTGAAAGTCTCAGAAATTACTATCGACGATTCGGCGAACTACGAGCTCAAGTGTATGACATAACCGAACGAGAAGTAATTGAAGCTTTCTCTCACGGAATCATGGCTAGGTGGCAATTTCAAGACTTCTGCAAAGAAAATCCGAGAAACAATGAAGAATTCAGACGAACAGTAGAAAAGATGATTACTGCAGAAGAAAAAACACGAGAGAGGTTCCCGGACAGAAGCAACCAGGACAACTCGGACAAGCAAAATCACCGAAATAGCAGACATCAAGAAAGAAAACATAGACCAGACAATACTGTGGCAATGGCCGACAAATTAAAGAAGTTTTCCAAACCCAGAAGATATGATGACATTGAAAACATACGTTGCCCATTGCACCCTAGTGGGAGGCACACCATCAGAAATTGCTATACTTTCAATGATCGATACACAAGAAAAGATAGTAAGGAAAACACCAAAGAGGACAATCAGAAAAGAGAAGAAGACAACCACGAGGACAAAGGATTCCAAAAACCCAGGGGAACGGTAGCAGTGATCTTCTCAAGGGCTCCAGATTGCAGAAGCAAACATCAAGAAAAACTAGCACTGCGGACCATTATGACAGCAGAACCGGCTACACCAAGATACCTCAATTGGTCATAGTATACTATCCAATTTACCAGAGAAGACCAATTGACTAGCGTGGGAAACGCAGGCCATTATCCACTGGTTCTAGATCCGACTATTGCTGGTATGACCGTCACCAAAGTACTAATCGATGGAGGAGCTGGACTCAACATCATCTTTTCAGAAACTCTAAGGAAAATGGGACTACAACTCGCCGGGATGATCACGCCAACAAGCACACCTTTTTACGGAATAGTACCCAGCAAAGCAGCCATGCCACTTGGACAAATTACTTTACCTGTTACCTTTGGAACTCCTTCAAACTACCAAACAGAGTTTATCAAATTTGAGGTCGCCGACTTCAATTCGTCATATCATGCAATCCTCGAACGTCCAGCACTGGCCAAATTCATGGCAATACCACATTATCCGTACTTACTGCTTAAGATGCCAGGACCCAATGGTATCCTTTCTCTTCGAAGCGATTTGAAGCGTGCTTTTGACTGCGACGTTTAGGCAATCCAAATTGCAGCTAAAGCGCAAGCCGACAATGGAAGAAAAGAAATAGCCGCAATCGCTGCAGAAACAAGCCAAGAAGAATTAGAAATACCGGCTAAAAAGCCCAGCATCATCGCACCACCAAAAGAAGCCGACATCAAGCAAATCGACTTAGGCACAGGCGATACCTCCAAGACAGCAACCATCAGTGCTCACCTCTCGGCAAAATAGGAACTCGCGCTCACCAACTTTCTTCGGGACAACAAAGATATTTTCGCTTGGAAGCCGACCGACATGCCAGGAGTCCCAAGGGAGTTGGCTGAGCACAGAATTGATGTTAATAAAAGCTCCAAGCCTTTAAAGCAACGGCTACGATGATTCTCACCCGACAAAAAGGCAGCAATAAAAAAGGAAATAACAAAACTGATGGCAGCCGGATTCATCAAGGAGATCCTTCATCCAGACTGGCTAGCAAATCCGGTCCTTGTGCAGAAGAAAAACACGGACGAGTGGCGCATGTGCGTCGATTACACGGATCTCAACAAACATTGCCCAAAAGATCCGTTCGGGCTACCACGCATTGACCAGATAGTTGACTCAACAGCAGGATCTGCACTATTATCTTTTCTCGATTGCTATTCAGGGTATCACCAGATCGCACTAAAAGAACAAGGCCAGAGCAAGACATCTTTCATCACCCCGTTTGGTGCCTACTGCTACAAGACCATGTCGTTTGGACTAAAGAACGCTGGCGCCACGTACCAAAGAGCTATCCAGACTTGCCTTGGGGATCAAATCGGTGAAAATGTGGAAGCATATGTGGACGATGTGGTGGTGAAAACAAAGAACCCAGACACTCTAATTGAAGATTTAAAGCAAACCTTCAAAAACTTGAAAAGATGGAGATGGAAATTGAACCCAAATAAATGTGTATTTGGAGTTCCCTCAGGACAACTACTCGGATTTTTGGTCAGTCAGCGCGGGATCGAAGCCAGCACTAAGCAAATTCGAGCTATAACAGAAATGGGCCCACCTAGAAGTGTCAAAGATGTGCAGAAACTAACAGGATGCATGGCGGTCCTCAACCACTTCATATCAAGACTCGGCGAAAAGGGGTTACCTTTCTTTAAACTACTAAAGAAGACAGACAAGTTCGAGTGGACAATAGAGGCCGACGAAGCTTTCAAAAAACTTAAAGAATACCTCACCTCGTCGCCTATCCTGACACCTCCAAAGAAAGATGAAGAGATGATGCTATATATTGCGGCAACTCCTACCATAATCAGCACGGCAATAGTCATAGAAAGAGAAGAACAAGGGCGCGTGTATAAAGTGCAACGTCCCGTATACTACATCAGCAAAGTACTGTCAGAATCCAAAATCCGGTACCCACATGTACAAAAACTACTCTACGCTCTACTCATCACCTCACGGAAGCTTCGCCACTATTTCGAAAGCCACAAGATTATCGTGGTGACAGATTTTCCACTCGGAAACATCCTACACAATAAAGATGCCACGGGGCGCATATCCAAGTGGGCAGTTGAAATCGGAGCTCTTAACATCAATTTCACCCCACGGAAAGCAATCAAATCTCAAGCCCTCGCCAATTTTGTGGCCGAATGGACAGAGATTCAACAGCCTTTATCAGATACAATCCTTGACCACTGGAAGATGTACTTTGACGGATCACTCAAACTAGGCAGGGCCGGCGCAGGCGTTCTCCTCGTTTCTCCAGAAGGAAAACAACTCAAGTACGTCCTTCAAATATTGTGGCAAGCTACAAATAACGAAGCAGAATATGAAGCCCTCATCCACGGGTTACGAGTGGCAATTACCCTCAGAATAAAGAGATTACTCGTATACGGTGATTTAGCAGTAGTCACCAACCAAGTCAACAAAGATTGGGATTGCACAAAAGAAAACATGGGTGCTTACTATGCTGAAATACGGAAACTTGAAAAACATTTCCAAGGATTAGAAATTTTACACGTCCTGCGCGATTCCAACATTGCAGCAGATGTCCTTGCCAAGCTCGGATCAGACAGAGCGAAGGTTCCACCCGGCGTATTTATAGAAGAGCTATCAGTTCCCTCTATCAAACAACCCGGTGAAACAACACATGAAATTCAGGCTAAAGACGTTCAGATCTTGGTAATCAACACTTCATGGAGCCAAGTTTTCATCGACTATATCAAAGAAAATAAACTGCCAGCAGATAAAGCAGAGGCCACCCGAGTTGTTCGCAGAAGCAAAAACTACGTTCTAGTAGGAGATAGACTTTACAGAAGAGCAGCATCATCAGGAGTACTCCTAAAATGCGTCTCATTTGAAGAAGGCAAAGAGATCCTAGATGAAATACACTCAGGTTGCTGTGGAAATCATGCCGCTTCAAGGACACTGGTTGGCAAAGCATTTCGCAATGGATTCTACTGGCCAACCGCTTTGAAAGACGCAGAAGAACTTGTCAGAAAATGCAAAGGTTGCCAAATGTTTGCAAGACAAGCCCATGTACTAGCTCACAATCTTATCTGCATCCCACCCGCTTGGCCCTTTTCCTGCTGGGGGCTGGATCAAGTGGGACCCCTAAAGAAAGCAAAAGGCGGCTTCGAGTACATCTTCGTAGCAATCGACAAATTCACCAAGTGGATTGAATACAAACCACTCGCGAAGTACAGCGCAACCAAAGTAGTCGAGTTCATCCAAGACATTATGAACCGCTTCGGCATGCCCAATCGAATCATCACAGATCTAGGCTCCCCCTTCACAGCTACAGAATTCAAGAGCTGGGCACAAGACTGTGGTTTCAGTATAGACTATGCGTCTGTTGCACATCTAGAAGCCAACGGACAGGTAGAAAGGGCTAATGGACTCATACTAGCCGGATTAAAGCCAAGGTTATACGAAGAACTAGTGGACTATGGGTCCAAATGGATTGAAGAATTACCGAAAGTAGTATGGGGGCTACGAACTCAAATAAGCAGAGCAATAGGCTACTCACCTTTCTTCCTAGTTTACGGGTCAGAGGCTGTACTGCCCGCCGACTTGATCTAGACATCCCCAAAGATAGAACAATACGATGAAGGAGAAGCAGAACACACAAGAAGATTAGAACTCGACAGCTCAGAAGAAGTCAGAGTAAATGCTACCCTCCAATCAGCCAGATACCTACAAGGTTTAAGACGGCATTACAACAAGTGTACCCAACCTCGATCACTACAAGTCAGAGACTTAGTACTAAGAAGGATACAGAAGACTGACGGACGACATAAGCTACTCAGTCCATGGGAAGGTCCGTTCATTGTCACAAAAGTCACCGGACCAGGCACATACAAGTTAATAACCGAAGATGGAAAAGAAGTCAGCAATACATGGCACATCAGCCAGTTAAGAAGATTCTACGCGTAAAAACAACTCAAGATAAAACAGATATGCAAGCCACAAGGGACCAACATTCACAATCGACGAAGGACGATATTCTTCGACAACATATGTATCAGTTCATATTCATGATCAATAAAGATGATATTCATCCACAGCACATCTTGTCATGACTTCCAACGAGTTGTTTTCACGAAACAAAAAGCAAAATGGCTGAAAACATGCCTGAGCATCCCGGCTGAGAGCAAAATAGCTAAAAAGACGCTTGAGCCCGCCGATGAGGGTAGCTAAAAGCTAACACCCAAAACAAAAAGCAAAATGGCTGAAAACATGCCTGAGCATCCCGGCCGAGAGCAAAATAGCTGAAAAGACGCTTGAGCCCGCCGATGAGGGTAGCTAAAAGCTAACACCCGAAACAAAAAGCAAAATGGCTGAAAACATGCCTGAGCATTCCGGCCGAGAGCAAAATAGCTGAAAAGACGCTTGAGCCCGCCGATGAGGGTAGCTAAAAGCTAACACCCGAAACAAAAAGCAAAATGGCTGAAAACATGCCTGAGCATCCCGGCCGAGAGCAAAATAGCTGAAAAGACGCTTGAGCCCGCCGATGAGGGTAGCTAAAAGCTAACACCCGAAACAAAAAGCAAAATGGCTGAAAACATGCCTGAGCATCCCGGCCGAGAGCAAAATAGCCAAAAAGACGCTTGAGCCCACCGATGAGGGTAGCTAAAAGCTAACACCTGAAACCAGTCGACCGAAATTTAACTTCAAAAGACCCTCCAGCTCTTCGTTCCGAAAAGCAAGAGGCTCGGGGGCTACATCCAGATAGGAATACTTTTTCCTCAGAAAAGCACAAGCGCCACTCAAGAAAGCACTCGGATGCCGAAGTTTGTCAAGGCAACATTCTATGCCCCGAGTCGTTTTACATAGCGCAGGCGAAAGGTTGTCAACGCAAAGATCTACATCTAACAAGTCATAGCGCGGACAAAGCACTCGACGGATCACAAAAGAGGAAGAAAAGAAAAGTACTCGACAGATCGAGGGGTCTCGTCAGGGTAACACACAGAGTTGTTTTTGAGGAGCAGAAACGAAAATGGGATAAAGTACTCAGCAAGTCAAGTAACTTCGACCACACCCAGGCAAAGAATACATCAACGAAAATAAAGAATCTTCATTTAAAGAGGAGTGTAATATTACAAGAGGCTGGTCAATCGGATCAGGCATTGTCATCAGGAAGGGAAATATCAATATTTAGACTGTCTACAACCCTACTGGCTAAACCTTTGACCTCAGGCTCCATCCTCTCAACGGCATCAAGGTATTCTTGGCTTTCAGCTTCCTCTGCTATCTTGGACAGAGGCGCCTCTGGAGTAAGGACCCGGACATGGGCTAGCACATTCTTGGTACATACTTGGGCACACTTCTTCGCGAACTCTTGGAAATGAGTCGGGATCCGGGGAATGAACTGCGCCCAAGATTGCCCCTCACCCGCTGGAGTCCGGAGAACATTGGCTACTGAACGAAAAGATTTCCACAAAACGTTCCAATTTTTGGTAGCCGTCGCCAGCTTCTCGGACAAGCCTTCAATAGTTTTTTGGGCCTGCACAAGATCTCTGTCAGCTCCGCGCCTAATCAGCTTAGCAAGGGCGAGTTCTTCCTTAGCATGAGTAATTACCTCCTCAGCTTTATTATGACTAGAACGGACAAGGGCCTTCATTTCATCGATACTCTCCGAGAGCTTCTGCTTCTCAACTCGGAGAGCTAGACGAGACACCCAAGAATAAGTCAGCGGAAAAAGAAGTCAAAATATAAGAAGAAACAGGCAGAACCCGCGGCACCTTTGCATTCATTCTTCGCAGACTCCACCGCAGCATCTCTCTGCTTCTCTGTCTCCACTACCCGGGCGCGGAGGGTTTTCTCCTCCTTTCGGTGCATTTGACACTCTGTCTCCAACTCAGCCCGGAGAAGGTCGAGATCGGCTTTCAGAGCGTCCACCTCAGAAGACAGCTTTTTCTCATTTTCAGATGAGAAAAAGAAGCCAGAATAATCACGAGAGAAAGACTGAGCAAAAAGAGGCAAAAAGAAACAAGGCGTAAGGACACAAGAAAAACAAGCACGTAAAAAAAAGAGTGGCAGTAAAACCTACCACGCCACCGGAAAAAGAGGGACCGCCGGAAGCAAGAGAAGGGAAAGGAAGATAAAAGGTCTTTAAATAGATTTTTCAGTGATACAAACGGCCCACAAGGCCCGTTAAAACACAATGTGGGAACGCAACGGTCCATTTACCGACGCAGCTAAAACGACGGAGGGCACGAATCCACACAACGGTACAAACCAACGGGCAGATTTCAGACTTATCCGTCCAACACCACGGCAGGGTTATCAGATCGCTACAAGAACAACCCGTCAAACCAAGAAGAAAGAAAGAAGAAAGAAAGGGCTACCTCACGAGGAACAAAAGAACCCGGTTATGTAAGAAAGAACTCGGTAGTCTCATGAACGACAGGGATCACAACAGAAAAGTCAAAGACAACTCAGAAGACAAGATTCGTTATATTACAAGCAACTTCAAAAATAGAAGATTATAAATCTTACAAGACCCAACGAACTCGGCACCACGAAAAGCAAAGTAGCAAAGAGGAACACGGACACGACTAGGCTCTGGAATGACTACGTGTCCCAAATTGCTACTCGGAAGGACAGACCGCCATCAGCTACACTGTTTTCTTCAAAGGACGGACGTAGTGCATCCAAGGCGGAAATCGGCAGCACGGTAGGGCAACATGGAGCGGAGAAGGCCGGCGGGCATCTGTCTACCCAAGACCGATGTGATGCTGGATATGGTGTTGATCTGCACCAGACAGTCTCAAGACAGGCGACGAGGATCAACCCAGAACTGCCGGATGAAGGAACAAAGCCCACATCACAAGACTTCCTCCAGCTACGACAAGACACACAGGAACTACAAAATATGCCCGGGGGCTGCTCTACTTCACAAACTACCATATTCATGACCATGAAGGTTTCAACAGAATGTCCAATGGATGAAAACAAGCACTCCGGGACAGTATTTATAGACCAAAGGAACGGCGCACATGGACTAGGAGTACCAACGAAATAAGCCTAACAAAGGACACAGTGAAAAGACAGGACTCAATAATGGATGACTCAGGCGAGAGGAAGCAGTACTCGAAGACGGGCATATTCGGAAGAATATACCAGCATAGTACAACCCGTGAACAAAAGGCATTTACACTCAACCACCACCATACAACTACATCTGACAACAGCAGACTGTCAAAGAATAGGCCAAGACCTCGCATCCGAGTTCTTCCTGAACAAAACAACACGGATATACGCTCGGGGGCTCGGCCAGCATCATAGCTTAATCAACACTAAACTAGGGAACCCGGCCTTCATTTCAACTACTCCCGGAGGCTCGGAACCAAAGACAAAGGACCAAGAATACAAGAAACTCAAGACTACAACGACGACGACACATCAAGACTCTTCGTCCGACTTCTTTTCTAAAGAGAAGAACTTGGAGAAAGCACGGGGCTGCGGGATAGACCCAAAAGCAAGAGGCTCGGGGGCTACACTCAGTGAGTGTAATTTCACCCAAAAAGAACCCGGACATAAGCTCGGAGGCTGCATGCCGCGAAACTACTCGGATGATGGTTTAATCCAAGACTAAAGGGCCGCTTCGGAAAGATGCCGTGAAACTACTCGGATGATGACATAATCCAAATCTCGGGGACTACTTCAGGACACAAATTTTCAAACAACATAAAGGATCAAGACCCTCCAACTTTTTGTTCCAAATAGCAAGAGGCTCGGGGGCTACACTCAGTGAGTGCACTTTTTCTTCGAAAAAGCGCACGTCACCAAAAGACTTCCTCAACACAGACCATTTCAAGACATTACGACAAAAAGAACCCGGAATGAGCCATATTTGAGTTCTCTTTGATAAAACTCCAACGAACAATCAGAACAACTTCAAGACAAGATCCTCCAGCTCCTTGTTCTAAATAGCAAGAGGCTCGGGGGCTACAACCAGATGGATGTATTTTTTCTTCGGCTGATGTGCACTTTTGGATAAAAGTGCACTCAGTGAGTGTAGCCCCCGAGCCTCTTGCTTGTTGGGACAAGAAGCCAGAGGGTCCCTTTTCTTCAGAAAAGCACTCACCACTCAAAGATCCCAAGAAGCGCTACAAGGTTTCACTCCAGAAAGCACTCGGATGACATCTTGTTCCTACTCAACAAGACTTGAAGGAGCAGAGCGAGACTTTCAGAGCTCAACCATGAAGTGCTCGGGGGCTTGTCGATGCGGGACCCACAGGATACCCCGCAAGGAAGAGAGAAGATCTAGTTCAACTAGGATTCTTCCCATGTAATCTTAGTAGTAGAACTATTAAGTAGTCCTATTAGGAAATCTCATTGTAAACCGACTAGGACTCTGGCCTCCTGACTATATAAAGGAGGGCAGAGCTCCTGAGAGGAGACAATAGTACAACACAGCATATCATAATCAATCCAACGCAAAGGCTAAGGCCGACTGGACGTAAGGTTATTACTCAATCTACGATCGAGGGCCTGAACCAGGATAAATTGGCTGTCTCTTGCGTTAACCATCGAGTTCGGCATACGTCGAAGCCCGAACATACTGCCCCGGGTACCCCCGTGGCAGGCTATCGGTGGTGAAACATCGACACCGCCTCCCCTCTGATCCCACGCGTAGGGCGTGGCCCTTGGTGGCCGCTCTGCTTGTTGGTTGGCAATGCTTGGCTCAGGATCAAACAATGCAACAAGCTTGCTTGTAAGTGCACCTCCTCAACGATGACTTGTACGAGCGATTGGATGCATGGAGCCCTCGTCGAGAACGTGCTATTGATCTTGAAGTCCATCTGGTTTGCCATGGATCAGCACACACACCCCTACCTGGCACGCCAGCTATCGACAAAAGATGCTCTGTAGTCCTCCGAGGGATATCCCATAAAGGTAGATTGATCGGTGGAGGTGCGCGTGATAGGAACCAGATGGTGACACAAGGCGCAGAGACAACGATTTAGACAGGTTCGGGCCGTCTGATCGACGTAATACCCAACGTCCTGTGTCTTTGGTGTATTATATTAAGATATAATAGCTGCCGACTATGGGACCCCTGCCTCTCCTTATATACTCTGGAGGGGTAGGGTTACAAAAAAAATATCATATTTGGTACTATACAATATCTTGCGGTGCACGTCGACCAGTGTCATGCACACCTTGATCTTGTGGGCTGAGCCACCTCTAAGGGTGCGGCACATGTCTTGTCTTGTGTATACCGGGGGCCATACCCCCACAGCAGGAGTGCAGTAAGCATGTTCTTGGGGTGAGAAATATTATATACATGAAGTATAGCAACTATGAGCAAACTGTTAGAGATTATCAGGCAGCCATGAGAGATGTCCATCCATCTCATGGGGCAGCACCTCCCCTCCCCTATGATCCTATCCCTCGTGATGCTTTTGCTCCAATTATTCCTCATTCTGATGGTAATGTTAAGGCTAGTTGGTGGAAGGTGTTAATCACCTCACTTGTTATCTTGTTGGTTGGATTATGGATGAAGGGGGTAAAACTGGCGGCTACGACTGCCCCTCTTAGGCCTATGATGACTACAACTATATGATGGATGAGCTGTTGCTGTATCTTACTTATTTCCGTCTTCCATTTATATTACCTATCTCCTTTGTGTTGTTCAAGGACTGCTGATTACTAATTAGGCTGCTAATGTTGTTATTTTGCCTTGCTTCATTGGTACTTTTGTAAAGTTAGAGTAGCTATGACTCCATGCTTGGTTACCTAATTAGTCTGAGGCCTATTGATTATGTGATGTTGTATTACTGTTTTCTATCTCCTATCTGTTGATTTCTGTTGGCTGCTCTCCATGGTTGTTGGCCTGACCGGGGATCAAACAAGATCTAGGAATGATAGTTTGTGGTAGTTGGGCTTGGGCTAGCTCCTAGCTGTGGAATCAAATACAATCTTTTTTGGGCCTAGTCAGTTTGGTACATGCCACCAAACAAGGGGCTTTGCATCGGGTCAGCCAGGCTATGGCTGGTCTGGGCCTAGCCTGCGGGCCCGACTGCTTTTCAGGCAATGCTCCAAACACACCCTTGGTTGCCGGTGTGATAAATACGGGTAGGTACGATACGACGTAGGCTAGCCCAGTGTAGAGTCGAGCCGGTGAATCATGGTGGCCCATGATTCCTTCTTGGAACATTTGGACCCAATGGGTCGTGATAAGCCTGAGCGGCGATGCGTCGGCCTTGCACCGGAGAGACTGGGAAAAGAGGAAGCAAGTGGGAAAGCAGCTTGGGACGTGAAGGGAAGCACAGTGCAGCATTGACCGGTCACCGTCGTGCCACATCACGTCATGTTTGTCGGGTACGGACCTAGTACGAGCTTGCACAGTAGCACGACAATAGTCTATACTGCTCTGCCTCTATCTTGAAAGAAGTGCAACAGGAGTCCAGCAATTTTTACTTTGATTACTTTTATATTTTAGAGTAACTTGGATCACTTTGAGTTTATTAAAAAACTACAGTAATGCCCCTTTCAGGACGTCTCTCCGTCCCGACGGGATAGACCCGCCTCACGTGCGCCCCCGCGCCTCACGCTTTGTGCCCCCCCCACCTCGCGACTCACACTTTCCTTAAAAAAACTCGCGCCTCGCACAGTCGTACGGACCCACCTCGAGCCGCGTGCGTCCCACGCCTCGCACCACACGCCATGTGCCTCTCTGCCTCGCGCCAGGCGCCCCTACACCTCGCGCCTCGCACGGTCGTACCAGACCCGCCTCGTGCGCCCCATGTCTCATGCCGCGCGCCACTCGCGCCTCGCGCTGCGCTCCCCAACGCCACGTCAACTAGCCTCCATTGGACGGTAGCAAATAGATGAGCACATGTTGCAACCGTATGTTTCATGCGTTTCAGATATATGTTGCATATATTTTATCTGGATGTTGCAAAAGTAGATATGGTGTTGCATATGTTGCAATGGCTCTACACGTATGTTGCAAGTGTATGTTTTAAATGTTTCAGCTGTTTCAAACGTATGTTGCAAGTGTTTTATCTGGATATTACATGTGTTACAGTGGCTATTCATGTCTATTGCAAGTGTATGTTCCAAATGTTTCAGCTATTTCAGACCTATGTTGCAAGTGTTTTTATCTGGATGATGTTGCAATGTTGCATATGTTTCAAACATATGTTGCAAACGTCTATTTAAAATGTTTTATCTGTTTCAGACGTATGTTGCAAATGTGTTTATCTGGATGTTGTAGTTGTTATACACATATGTTGCAAACGTATGTTTGTAAATATTTCACCTGTTTCAGACGTATGTTGTGGAAGTGCTTTCATTTTGCAACATTAGCAGGCATATGAAGCGGGTGCATGGAGATGCGATGCCCACGTGCATAGTGGTCCCCACCTCCATGTGCATCGGTAGGCATGAGGCAGGCATCAGCAGGCACGAGGTGGGCATTAGCTGGCATGAGGCGCACTACTACATGCGTAGGCGCACTAGCATGCATGGCGCGGGTTTGCAGGCACAACAGTTGTATGCAAGAAGTGCAGACGCAGAGTTGCATGCGGGGTAGGCGGGGCAAGCTTTTTTTGTGTGGAAAAGGCAGGGCAGGCGAGGCGGGCGTAGCAGGCGGGGCGGCGTGGGCGTCTGGACGAATCCTCACGTCGCACATCTAGGCGCTAGTCGTTCCGAAAAACTATGATCACGTTCATATAAAAAATACTAATATTTTTTTACATCAATGGATATCATTAGATTAATTAAAATAGAATCACGACTTATAGTAAAGTATGCAATCTCTGTAGACTGCCAAAATAAGTATATTAATTGTGCTCACGGTTAGAAGTGCTCTAGACCTACCCTCACATGATTAGATAGTTTATATTTATATAGGTTAATGATGACCTACACGATTTACTTTATTTAATTTAACAATACCTTTAGGATCAATGTACTAATATAGTTTCTGTTAGTCACTGATGATGTCATTATGTGTGTAAACTAATCCTAACACACATAATTCATACTATGTTTTGTTTTTGATACTAGGTATGATATGTTTAGAAGCTACAGCGCAACATGATATTTCTAAAGACAGCTTATTATATGAATCGTCCCTAGAAAATGAAGCCGACTGTAACAATTATATGTGTAGTAGTGGTGTAACATGATTTCATCTCTAATACATTAATCATCTTCCCTTTGAAAAAAAAGATACGTGTCTTGTTGAAAAAGGTGGTTCCCGCTACGATTAGGGCATGTTTAGTGCCCGCCTCGCACGCCGCGCTGTAGACGCGGTCTGGCGGACTATTCGTCCACCACACATTTTGCAAGCCCGCGGCGGCAAAATGAACTGTGTATGCATGGCGAGCGCTGGCAACACCAAACCTTCGGTACGGCCTCGTTCGTTGGTGTGAAGCTTGGCTGAAACTGGCTGAAAAAACACTGTTTTGATTGAATTGTTGTAAGAAAAAAATACTATTTCAATTAAAACAACAAGCCGAATAAATCGAATATGGGGTAAGCCGAACAGAGCTAAACACGTGACGCAGAACCATATATTGGCGCGGTGCGGTGAATTCAAGCTGGGAACCAAACACGTCCTAACACCTCTCTGCCCTCGTGTTCAGTTGATGATACAGCCTGAGCCTGCACTTCTGCATGATGCGGCGACCAGTGTACACGACATACGGAGAGTCTGCATCCACCTCTGCCTCATCGGGCGATGTCACACGTTTGACGTTTTGTGCTAGGCTGCTAGCGATCCACCAGAAGAGGCAACAGCGACGTTGACCGGTGGCCAGCCAGCCAGCCAGCCGTGGCCGTGACGGGAGCCCAGAATTCTGGCCAAAGACAGCAACGCGCGCCTTTCCTATTTTCCTCGCCACAACGTACGGATAAAAACACTATTTGAGTAGCAAAGTTGAATTCGACAATAATTTAATTTGGAATCAGAAGAGGCAGCAGCAATTCGTATCCTCCTGCCTGAGAGAGAGAATTAGATTATTACATCAGGCTGACACTCACACGGTGTCATAAATCTGGTGTGGGTAACTGTAGTTTTCATGAGTGGTTGGTGCTAGCTAATTAATTAGTATTCGTCAATACCAATACCATAGCTAAAAAGGCGTGTTTGATTTCGCCATAGATATATATGGTACAGATTTAGGCCTGAATGAGAGGGCAAAAAATGAGGATGGCCACGTTAGGTCACGGCAAATCTCCATATGTACTGGTAAAATCTACGTGTGCGACCTACTAGTGATGATGAAGATATGTAATGCTGCCATGTTGCTCTGTTGGAATTAAGCGCGAATTAACCATGATAAGTCATGTTAGTATTGTTGTAGTAAATCCTATCTCTTCTCCTTAAAAGAAGCTTTTCCACTCATGTGAAAATAAGGTATATATCCTGTCAAACATTTCTTTTCCAATTTAGCGTGAAGTATCAATAAGTGTTTGCAACAGGATAATTAAGATATTTTAACTAGTACTCCCTCCATTTTAAATTGTAAAACGTTTTGGTTTTTTTAATACATAGATACATGTATTTTACTATGTACTTAGACATAACAATAACTAGGTACATAACAAAACTTATTCTAAATTAGATATTTTGGTTTTCTTAATATATATATTTTACTATGTACTTAGACATAAAGCATATCCAGATTCATAACAAAGCTTAATTTACATTATATCTAGTTACATAATCTGCATCTCAATTATACCACCTATTCCATTATGAAACTTAATTTAAATTAACACCTTAATTTACATTTAAATTCCCATCATGTCATTATGATAGATAATCTAAGCAACCTCTAATATTTGCATCTAAATTACAACTTTTGCCATTTAAAAAATAAAATAAAACTATCTTTCTAAATATACATCTAAATCACCAAAATCTTCTATTGTGAAAATTATTTATGTAACCACAAATATATACTTCATCCGTTCCAAATTATAAGATGTTTTGGCTTTTTAGATATGTAGCTTTTGCTATGCACTTAGATATACATTACATCTAGATACATAGTAAAAGCAATGTATCTTAAAAATCTAAAACGTCATATTTTGGAACGGAGGGAGTAATAAGTTACCCATTTTTATTACTATTACTGTATAAAAATCTTACTTAAAATAAAGTAAACATACATGTTCTTCCTTAGTAAAAAATATCCTTTAATGACTCCTACACTTAATGAAACTAAAACTTATACTAAAATTATATTAATAATGCCTATGAAAATAACTTAGGTAAGTTGTTAGTTTAGATAAATATATGCATTTTATTATGACACATCCACATCAATAACTACAAGCACACCTCATGCGTTGCTGTAGAAATTACGGTTGATTTAGAATAAAATTCAACTACATATAATTACTTATATCAAGGAATAAACTATTTTATTAAGGATGGTGTGACACGATGATGTGCACAACTTATTCACATACTCCATCACAGTTATATTTCCTTGCTTCAGCTCCAGAAACTCGAACAACTTCCTGTTCAGCAAATCAGTAGGAATATAGTACTGACGGAAAGCAGTGGTAAACTCCCGCCAAGTCACAAGGTGGTCCACAGACTGCATGGCGTTGAAAGTGTCCCACCAAGCACTGGCAGATCCTAGAAGCTGTTGTGCGGCAAAGCGCACCTTTTGCTTATCTGTCACATTGAGCAGCTGAAACTTCTGCTCCAGAATACGAAGCCAATGCTCGACGTCCAAAGGCTGCGCAGTTGGCGTGAACGTGGGTGGGTGTGTCCCCAAGAAGTCCTGTTAGGAACAGGGACTCCCGGGACCACGGGCACCACCCCCGTTCCTACCATTGCCATCGGGGCCTCCACGGGTGAAGCCACCAATAGCATGTGCCAACATCTCTAGGGCACAGACTGACTCGCGACGAGCAGCCATCATCTCAGCATAGGTCATCGAAGGCGGTGGTGGTGGAGGAGGAGGAGGACCAAGGAGTGGGGCCTCGTGGCTCTCCCCATTGGCATTGCCATGATCATCGCCATGACCATTTTCGCCCTAGTCTTCACCAAGACTATGGCCCATCCTAGCACTCACGCTCCTGCGACCAAACCTCAGGTTTATCTGTAAACATATAGGAACCCACCGTTAGGGACCAGGCCTCCATACTTAGAAACAAACGACTAGAGAGATGATAAGGCCCAATAAATGGTTACAAGCGAGAACTTTTCCTTAAGAGTTAAAGCATTTCTCTTTATTTATTATCCTATTAATTTACTACTCAAAATTATACATGTGGGGGAGTTTAGTTTAAGCAAGATTCTCTTTTCATGATGCATGGATAGACCTATTCGTTAGCTCAAGCCGAAATATAGCGGTATTCGTATAAAATTTTGGCATAGCGCACACTCACTTCCCATACAGTAACGATTCTAACGTAGCGTAAGTTAGTGTACCTGTAGAAATTGATTAGATAAAACCAGTGCCACTATCCTAGATAGACCATATCACTAGGGCTTATACTTATTTACGTAAATTTATCGCATCCTATTTTTCACAAATCTTTTGTTCGTCAAATTTTAGGTTTTTGAAAAGAGTTTTAATACTCGTAGACTCATTATTGGATCTGATACCACATGTGGCAGAAACACCTGAAATAACACGTTTTCGGAGGTGCTCGTCTTCCACTAGACACTAAGCACCCTGAAAGTTAGCTACATCAGACAGTTCCGTCGAGCATATCCCATGGGAGAACTCGAATCAATCCATGTTTTACCTCTAGAATCCAATAATAAGTACGAGCTTACAATACTGAAAGCTCTAGTTTGGTTTTGGTTAATTGATGAAACCCTAAGTGCTAACCTAGTTTATCAAGATGATTATGAGATAGGTAGCACTACTCCAAGTGATGAAGCAATGACGAAGATCATGACAATGGTGATAACATGGTGATGATCAAATGCTTGAACTTGGAAAAGAAGAAAGAGAAAAACAAAAGGCTCAAGGCAAAGGTATAAAATGTAGGAGCCATTTTGTTTTAGTGATCAAGACACTTAGTGAGTGTGATCATATTTAGGATAGATAGCTGTACTATTAAGAGGAGTGAAACTCGTATCGGAATGCAGTTATCAAAGTGCCACTAGATGCTCTAACTTATTGCATATGCATTTAGGATCTAGTGGAGTGCTAACACCCTTGAAAATATTTGTGAAAATATGCTAACACATGTGCACAAGGTGTTTGTAGGGTTGAGATGGATTCGGCGCTTTTGGAAAAATGAAATATCTATTTTCTATTACGCCGGATGCAAAATTCTTGGTGGTTGGCACATTTGAGCAAGGGTGAAGAAGTTAGAGTTGAAATGGAGTTGGTCGAAATGATGCTGGCGTCGGTCTACTGACCGGACGCTGGGTCACTCAGCGACCGGACGCTGAAAGGCTGCGTCCGGTCGAGCTGTCAGACGGCACAGTGGGTAGGGTTGAGCACCGGACGCTGGTCTGCGTCCGGTCAAGGTGGACCAGACGCGTCCGATCGAAAAAACATGCCTCGGGGAGCTTACTGGAAACGACCGGACGCTGGGGCTTCAGCGTCCGGTCAGTTTTGACCGGAGCGTCCGGTCAGCTTCGTAGCCGTTGAAATCTGACGAACAACGTTTGAAACTGGTGACGCGTGGCGTCCATCGGGCGACCGGACGCTGAGGGCTAGCGTCCGGTCGGTATGACTGGAGCGTCCGGTCAGAGCGTGTTTTGCCTAGTGAAGGGGTACAACGGCTCTATTTGATGGGGGCTCTATTTATAGCCCCATGGCCGGCTCAAGGGAGAACTCTTGCACATTTTCATTGACATAGCAACCTTGTGAGCTTAGCCAAAGCCCTCCCACTCATCTCCATCATTGATCCATCATCATTGTGAGATTGGGAGAGAATCCAAGTGCATTGCTTGAGTGATTGCATCTAGTGGCACTTGATATTCATGTTGCGCTGCGGATTTCGCTTGTTTCTCTTGGTGGTTGCCACCACTTAGATGGTTGGAGCAGCGGTGAAGGATCGGCACGAGTTGGTGATTGTTCGTGGCCGCCTTCAGTGATTGTGAGGGGAGTTGTACCTTCCCCGGCGGAGCGCCGAAAGGTAACTCTAGTAAATTGCTCGTGTCATTGAGTTACCTCACTTGTGGGTCGGTTCTTGCGGTGTCCAATTGTGTGGATGAGGTTTGTGAAACACCTCTTAGCCGCCGAACCACCAAGTGTTGGTCGACACAACGGGGACGTAGCGTGTTGACAAGCACGTGAACCTCGGGAGAAAATCGATTGTCTCTCTTCTTTGTCATTCTCCCGGTGATTGGCTATATATTCATCTTGTGATTGGTTCATCCCCTACACGTCGGTATAATCACTCTACTCACTCATTTACATTCTTGCAAACTAGTTGATACAGGCTCTTTAGTGTAATTAGAATTGAGAGCTTGCTTTATTATTTACATTCATCTAGTTGAGCTCTTTAGAGTAGCAAGGTTGAGAGCTCTTAGTGAGTAATTACATAGCTAGTTTGTGTGCCTAAGTATTCATTGCAACTAGAATTGTTGGATAGGTGGCTTGCAACCCTTGTAGAGCTAGAGCAAGTTTGCATTACGCTATTTGTCATACTAATCAAATTGCTCTAGTTGATTTGTAGATTTTTAAATAGGCTATTCACCCCCCTCTAGCCATATTAGGACCTTTCAAATACTTAGTCCATTTTATACAACAAAAGTTCTTAGAAATTATTTATTACAATACCATGGTTTAGAGTGCGATAATTAAACAACCGAATAAAAATAAACATCTAGCAGAACGATACAAGGATCTATCTGTGCCCACTAGCAGAATCCTCCACACAAGAGCTACTCCTCAAGCTGCACCTGTAACAGGGTAAAATAAACCCTGAGTACACAATGTACTCGCAAGACTTACCCAACTAGTGAGAATAGTTTCCTGACTCTAGGGGGTATGATAGGCAATACAGGTTTGTTGTTTACTTTTTATTTGCAAAAAGCATTACTAGAAGTACGTCCTTAGGATCAAGTTTAATTAGCAGTCATGATTACTTCATTAGCTAACTATTCTAGCTAAGCACCTATTCTACTTTTAAGCAAGGGTTGAGTAATCAGAACCAATTTATCATCTTTCATCTTCCAGTTCGTTCTTACTACGGTGCTAGACCATAGCCAAGCTGTACCGTCTCATAGAAACGGTGATTCACGAACCAATGTATCCCAGCTGGGTACCTCGAAACACACATCCCGTTTGTACCATAGGCACAAACAAGACCAACCTATTCCACTCCTGTCATGGGGTCTAGGTCCCCATCCAAACTTGGACTCTAAGCCCCCACACTTGAGACCCAGTCTCAATATGGTGCTTAGACCTCCACCTTTCCCCGCCTCCAATCAGTCAGTCTGGAAAGAGCCGAAACCCATGACAAGAGCGTAACGAGCCTTCCTGCTCCCATAAGAAAGTATGTGCTTAGGATAATAAGTCTGTGACCTGACTACCAACCACACCAAAGATCAGCTCAGAATTTAAATTAGAAAACCATTTACTAATTCCTTATGAAAAAGAAAACTGAATCTCCAGCGTGGCCCACATGCGAGGCCCACACAAAGCAGCGCACGCGCGGTGGCCCACGGATGCGGCCCACGCGAGGCTAGCCTGCAGCGCGAGTGGCCCGCGGCAGGGGAATCCCGCGCGCGCTTGCATTTATGCAAACTAGGCCTCGAACTTACTCCAAATCACAACTAAGTACTAACACTATTTCCCCATCTCACAAGCCTTCTCACTTAACCCCCGACCTTTCCCTAATTCACCAGCGTGCATCGCTAGTGACTCAGCGCATGGCGGTGTGGCGAGCGGTGACACGACGCGATTGCGTCGACCACTAGAGGCTCACGTTGGCCTATGGGTTGGGCCGACCTTCAACTATGGTCCAACCGCCTACACCAAGCAGCAACGCGGGGCAGCGAGGCGCGCTGGAGCGAGCTGCAGCAATGTGTGGTCGTCTATGGCGGTGTTGCACCCACTCTGGTGAGCTAGGGCTGCTACAGACCTAATTGGCTCATGCGTGAGCATCAGGAGGCTACCATGGACCAGGAAGAGGTGATGGTTGGGGTGGAGGATGGCGAAGGAGGGGTGGCCACGTGCGGCTAAGCCGTGCGGCGATGCACCGCGGTGGCACGGTTGCATCAGCGGTGATGGGGAGGTGGTAGCGGTTCATCTAGCGTGCGCAAGGTGGAGAGGGAGGCAAGGAGAAGCTAGTAGTGCAGGTGAATTGGCTCGGGGTGGTGGTAGGAGGGCTGCCCTCGACCACGGTCGATCATGGCCTTATTGGTACGGTGGCGGGAAAAGCTCTAAATTAGAGCTTGGTAGTGCATGCTTCATGGCTGGGTGGGGTTGGACAGCTGGAGAACCTACTAGTAGGGCCATAGACAGGCAGAATTGACTAGAGATGACCTCTCACTGCCTAACGTGCTAGCGTGGCTCTGACGGCGGTAGCAGAGGGAAAGAGGGAGAGGGGGCCGAGCTTTGGCCATCCTCACCTTGGCTGCCTGCGGTCGACCAGACTCACAACCATCTCTGCACACTCGCTACATGACACATGACCAGACCATGTGCATGTGCGGGGAGCCAAGTGGGGGCATGGCCTACGTGGCCGCAGCGCCATTAAGGAGAGGGAACGGCGCGAGTGCAGTCAGGACACCCCATGTGCACACAGTGGCAGAGCGAGTGGCAATAGCATAGCATGGCATCGCGGTGGCGTCAGTAGCGGCAACGTGAGGTAGGGCAGCAGTGCACAAATGCAACGATGAGGTGATGGCACCAGTAGTGGCTTTGTCGCGACATGGGGCGCGGCAGGTGATAGCAGTAGCGTGCCGCACGGCGGTGCTAGCGACGACCGGGCCACAGCCAGGCCAGAGGCAGCCATGGCCAACCACGCGTGGCAGCACGCACACGCACGACCCGCGCGGTGATGCCGAGCCCCCGAGCTTAGTGACCGCGTCCACCCGGTGAATTGACCCGAGAACGTGTTGTGCATGAAATTTAAAGCACCTATAACTACTAAACGGTTGCTTGTGGACCTAAGCCATCTTTACTTTGCTCAAGAGGGCTTATAAGGCTACCAACTAGAGCTAAAACATGACACCACTTCTTAACTCGATTTTACAAAATAAATCGCCAAACATTGCATTGTCTTGTTGTTTATAAACTTGAAAATATTCTAAGTCTTTGAGCTGAACTTGATTCCAAGTTGCATTTCCAGGCTATTAGAAATGTTGGCTAGCAATGTTATTTTTCCACGGCAAGTATTTCATTGTCAACTACAAAGTTCATATTCCGAACTTTATTTATGGCCACATATATGTTCTATAGCATTTTTGTTCAATAAAAATTAGTTTTAAACCCTACTTGATACATATGAGTTATGGAATAGCTTATCATTTAACATTTTTATTGATCATCTCAAGTTACAAAAATATTATCTACTCATTCCATCACATGCACTATCACATAAACATGATGCTCATGACATGGTTTGGTAATTTGTTTAGGGCGTAGCACCGAGAGTGTTATAGCTCTCCCCCTTAAACAAAATCTCGTCCCTAGATTTTATGTGAGTGCCTAGTGTGGGAAAAGGGATAAGAAGTAACTTTTAACTTAAACCATTATCTTGATACTTCGGGGAGAAGATGGGGATAATGTTCCAGAATATAACTCTCTTGTTCCCAAGTTGCTTCGTCCTCCAAATGATTTTGCCAGTGGACCTTATAGAATTTCACCACTTTGTTCCTAGTGACTCTCTTTTTCATCCAAGATTTTGACAGGGTGCTCAATATAGGAAAGATCATGTTGGAGAGGGAGTCCTTTAATTTCCACCACTTCATCGGGAACCCACAGACACTTCTTTAACTAGGAAACATGGAAGACATTATGTACTGATGACAAAATATCCTGAAGTTGGAGACGATAAGCAACAGATCCACACCGCTCTAAAATTTTATAAGGTCCAACATAACAAGGAGCTAACTTTCCACAAACTCCAAACCGATGCACACCTCTCATCGGGGATACCTTTAGGTACACATGGTCACCAACTTCAAACTACAAAGGTCTTCTCCTCTTATCCGCATAAGCTTTCTGATGGTTCTGAGCCGCTTTCAAATGACTCTGAATTACACTGCCCTGTTCTCTTGCTTCTTTGATAAACTCAGGTCCAAAGTAACCACGGTCACCCACTTCCACCCAGTTAAGAGGTGTCCTACATTTCTTGCCATACAAAGCCTCGAAAGGTGCCATTTGAATGCTCTCTTGATAGCTATTATTATAGGAAAACTCAGCTAAAGTCAATCATTCGTCCCACTTTTCTGGATAAGAAATAGCACAAGCTCTCAACATGTCTTTAAGTACTTGATTGATCCTTTCTGTCTAACTGTTAGTTTGCGGGTGTCGGCATGAAATTTTGTCTCATGTCGGGGCCCACGAGTAAGCTAGAAGGGTCTGCTCGATGGAGCTGGAGATCCGTCTAGCTTCAACGCAGGGATTATCGATCCTGCGCACTCCTCCCGAGACACGCTAGTTAATTTGACCCTGTAATTGACAATGAGAGAAAGCTAATCAGTAATTCAAGGCAGAACATGCCAGTGTTGCTAGACAGTCCCGAATGTGTGGCTCTGATAGCCAATGTGGAAGGAAATCAACTAAATAGCTGATTCCAGCATACTCATAAGAATAAACTAGTTAAAGCTCATGGGGTTGTGGAAGAAAAATCAATTATCATTTAGGATGAATATTGTTATTTAGATAAATATTAGTCAATGGCAAAGGATGTCAACAATAATCAGTTTATGCTAAGCCAATGACTGCAAGTAACCGAATCCTTTTTTATATAAAAGAAGCATCTCATCATCATTTAACCATTTAATAGTGATAAATCTAGTGAACATATTAGATCTCATCTGTCATTATGACCAGTGGGGCATGAGGTAGAATCATGCAGGCCGTAGAAACAACGATAAATTCGACGGCCCTAACTTATTACTAATATCAGTGGGGCATGAGGCAGAATCATGCAGGCCGTAATACAATAATAAGATCATGGGGCTAACACATCTTTCAACCCATCTTTACTTCAAAGGTCTCGTGACGTGAACTGCATATGTGAAAACGCTCGATATCGGCTAAAACAGCCAATTCATGCATAGCACACAGTTAAGGTCATGCCCTATCAGGAACAAATCTACCAAATAACGATCCCCACTCCATGGTGCTAACAGTGGGGTGTGAGGTAGAATCACACAGACCATGATAACGGGCCATAGAACGGTTCTCGTTAGCCAATAGATCTATTCAAGACCAGACATGTCTTAACCGCACACTATGCACGATCAAGATTGACATAAAACAGTCGATAAAACATAACTCATTGTTTAAGGTGTAGATTAGATCAGTTTAGATTAATAAACGATGGGTTAAAAATGATATAAGGCTGATCTAGATCAATCCCAATCGGGCGAAGTGATATTGTTGTAATTAAATAAATAATGAAGGCAATAAGCAATATCGGTAACTTAATGAATCTATCCAAAGGACGTCACCCTTAGATAGAGCCGATAACTTGACCTTAATCTAGTTCGAGCAGTGGAGGTCGACCGGATCAATGCAACCATACTTGAACTAAACAAGAGTCGATAACTAGCTTATACCAGAGTCATAGTGGAGGTCGACCAGATCGATGCAGCCGTACGAACAGAAGTATAAGCCATGACGATACTTACAGACAAGCCAGATGTCAGCCGGACCGATGCAGCCCTGCTCACTGAAGAACTCGCCGAGATCTACTCTACTCCTACTCCTAAGGGGTGGTCGGAGCCGAAAAAAGTAAGTAATTTATATTTGATTGATTGTGTGTCCTTTACAATATCTAGGGGCCAATATTTATACCCGAAACTTACGCATGGATCCTACTTAAGCACGACTCATCACAATTTTTGGCCTAAGAGAAAACATCCCTAATTTAAGATAACTTGGACCCTAATCTTTCCATTTTTGTAGAGTCCAACATGATTTTCTCAGCGCTGATCGTAGCTCTTGTCGTTATTTGCTGGCGCTATCTGAAGAAAACTGATTCCAGTGCTGCATTCGAATTAGCTGATACCAACCTTCATGCAATCGATTCCTTGATGACATGATCTTAGGAGCTTTCGAGTCCCTGTAATTCTTCTTCCAAATTTTGGTGTAAACAACGGGTGATAAGCTAAACTTCTGAGGAGACGAGTTCCAAGACATTTCTAGAGTTGCTCCCAGAAACGAGACACAAAGACTGACCCTCTATGAGAAACAATGGTAAGAGAAACTCCATGTAGGGTCACAACCCAATCAAAATATAACTTGGCATACTTCTTGGCTGAATACCTTATATCCACCAGGAGGAAATGAGCAGACTTGGTAAGGCGATACACAATGGGCCAAATAGAGTCGTACCCCTTTGCCGTGCGGGGCAAACCCACAACAAAGTCCATGGAAATATCCTCCCATTTCCAAACAAGTATAGGCAAAGGTTGTAGAAATCCAGGCATACGCATATGGTCCGCCTTAACCCTTCCACAAATGTCATATTCTGAGATGTATTTGGTAATATCCTGTTTCATATTTAGCCGCCAATACAAGTGACGCAAATCATGATATATTTTGTTAATTCTCGGATGAATGGATAATTTGGAGTTATGAGCTTCATCCAAAAATATGGGTTATCCACCGGGGCTTGCCTTGGGCAGGCGCGGTATCAGCCGAGTCAGTCGGTGGTGGCTCTGAGACTTCATCCCTTACGAGGACCTCCTCCTCGTATTCCTCGATGATCTCCTCAAACTCGCGATCGTCTGTGGTCAATATCTCCACCAGCTCGTTCTCTACATGCATGCGATGATGATGCAACATTTAGCATCTAAGCAACAACAACTCTTAAAATAAGATTACACATATCAAGCTACAAAGCTAGCTCTAATGAGTAAGGTACTAAGCTAACCACCACCTTTACCAAGCAAGGTGTTGGGTTCACTAATCGACGTTTAGCTTAGCAAACTAAGGATATATATCTATTTCTACTAATGATTTAATGTATATTGAAACAAGGAGCATTTAACTACCCTAGTGCTTAGTCTATCCTAATGTTGCAAAATTTACAGCGAGCTATAGCGACGCGCGACCATCCACGGTGACGGCGCACCCGCTCTGGTGAGCTAGGGTTGCTACGGACCTAATTGGCTCGCGTGTGAGCATTAGGAGGCTACCATGGACCAGGACGAGGTTACGGTTGGGGGTGGAGGATGGTAGAAGAGGGGTGGCCACATGCGGCCGAGCCGTGCGGCGGCACACCGTGGTGGCATGGTCGCATCAGCGGTGACAGGGAGGCGGTAGTGGTTTCTCTGGCGTGCGTAAGGTGGAGAGGGAGGCAAGGCGAAGCTAGTAGTGCAGGTGAATTGGCTCGGGGTGGCAGTAGGAGGGCTGCCCTCGACCACGGCCGATCGCGGCCTTATCGGCACGATGGCGGGGAAAGCTCTAAATTAGAGCTTGGCAGTGCGTGCTTCATGGCTGGGTGGGGTTGGGCAACAGGAGAACTCACTGGCGGGGCCATAGATGTGCGAAATTGATTAGAGATGACCTCTCGTTGTCTAACATGCTGGCGTGACTCTGATGGCGGCAGCAGAGGGAAAGAGGGAGACGGGGTCGAGCTTTGGCCGTCCTCACCTTGGCTGCCAGCGGTCGGCCGAACTCACGACCGTGTCTGCGCACTCGCTACGCGACACGCGACCAGACCACATGTGCGCGGGGAGGCAATTGGGGGCGCGACCTATGTGGCCGAAGCGCCATTAAGGCGAGGCGACGGCGCGAGCGCAGCCAGGATAGCCCACGTGCACGTGGTGGCAGAGTAAGCGGGCACGACGTTGCGGTGGCGTCGGTAGCGGCAACACGAGGCAGGGCAGCAGTGCACGGACGCGACGACAAGGTGATGGTGCCGGCAGTGGCTTTGTCGCGGTGCGGGGCGGGGCAGGTGACGGCAGCAGCGGCTCCGCACGGTGGAGCCAGCGGCGGCCGGGCCACAACTATGCCAGAGGCAGCCACGGCCGGCCATGCGCGACCAGCGTGGTGACGCCGAGCGCCCGAGCTTGGTGACCGCGTCCACCCAGCGAACTGACCCGAGAACGTGTTGTGCACGAAATTTAAAGCGCCTATAACAACTAAACGGTTGCTTCTGGACATAAACCATCTTCACCATGCTGAAAGAGGGCTTATCAGGCTACCAACTCGAATTAAAACACGACACCACTTCTTAACTCGATTTTACAAAATAAATCACCAAACATTGCATTGTCTTGTTGTTTATAAACTTGAAAATATTCTAAGTCTTTGAGCTGAACTTGATTCCAAGTTGTATTTTCAGGCTATTAGAAATGTTGGCTAGCAATGTTATTTTTCCACGGTAAGTATTTCATTGTCATCTACAAAGTTCATATTCCGAACTTTATTTAAGCACCACATATATGTTCTATAGCATTTTTGTTCAATAAAAATTAGTTTTAAACCCTACTCGATACATATGAGTGATGGAATAGCTCATCATTTAATATTTTTATTGATCATCTCAAGTTACAAAAATGTTATCTACACATTCCATCATATGCATTATCACATAAACATGATGCTCATGACATGATTTGGTAATTTGTTTAGGGCGTAACACCGAGGGTGTTACAGTCAGGCTGCCTGCGTCGGGTTCGGGCGAAGAGAAGACTTGCGTGGGGGAAGAAACAAGCGAACGAGAAAATAGGTAGTCTCTGATGGGCCAACAGGAATGGGCAGTGGGAGGGCAGATTTGAGTAGCCAACAAATTTATTGGGTCTAGTAGGCAGTCTTCTGGAGTTGTTTTTTCACCCCCACTACCAAAGTTAGGGATTAAATTAGGGATATGTAGCTTGTTTAGATAGTCTACTGAAGATGCTCTTTTGGCTTATAAAAGATATAGATACGATTCTATACATTAAGTATCTCCTTAATTTGTAGAATATTCTATTGGATCTTATCTCCTTTTGTATGGAAATAAGTATCTTCTGTTTTTCATTATATTATATTTATTTTATATGAGTCTCAACTTTAAAAGTAATTAATTAAATGGGTTCAATACGACATACGACATACTATGTAGGTACAGTAGGTTGCTTTATGTAGTACTCCGTACGTATGATGAATACGATAACAGATAGAAGCAACAATCGCCGCCATTTTCCGGTCGTAGCACGCAACAAACTCACCGTTTACTTTATTTGCTCACCGACTCCCACAGATCGGCACGTCACTGGCAGCGACGGTACACGCGAGGAGAAAATCCTGAAAAGGAAAGGAGCGATCCTCCCCGGCCAACCACGCCTCCCGTCCGCATTTCTTTTCTTTTTTTTTTTAGTTTTATTAGCCCCCGGAGGGGAAGACGGAACCGCATCGGATGCAAATGCAGGTCGCATCGCAGCAGCAGACAGCCGGACACATACCTAAGACCTAACAAAATCCCAAAGCCGATACCGCTGACGCGCGGCGGCGCCCCCACCACGGCATCGTGACCGCGCCGCGGGAGGCGTCGCTTTCGCCAGCCACCGGCCGCGCGTACGGCTCCGGGCTCCGGCAGCAGCAGACGCCGCCGGCTCCCGGTCTGGACCCTGTCGTCTAGGCGTATTTTTTTCAAGGTCCCGTCGCCGTCTCGCCCTCCGCCACTCCACGCACGGCGGTGCACATGCTATTTTTTTTTTCCTGATTTCCTTCTCATGCTGGCCGCTGGATCGACGATCGACGGGTTCTCACCAGCTGTTCTGTGCCAGTGTAACAGGCAACCTTTGGAGAGCGACGGCCGGAAGCTACTTGATACTTTATCAAAACTACGAAACACTAATCAGTCGGCTTATCAGCTAGAATATACATAATTTTTCTCTTACAACAAAACAGCTTCAGCCAACTTTAATACCAGCCGAACATGCCCTAAGGAACGTATTTTTCTCTCCTTTTCTTCGAAGTCTTGCTTCATTAAATTACTTGCTCTCTCAGCCTCAGAATAATAATCAATATTCAAGTACTTTATGCTAAATTCTATGGCCATATTCGGCTTACCCCATATTCAGCTTGTTCGGCTTTTTTTTCAGTCGGAACAGTATTTTCTCTCCCAACAATTCAGCCGAAACCGTGTTTTTCAGCCAGTTTCATCCAAATTTCAGACCAGCGAACGGGGCCTATATAGCAATCAATGTCTGAGGGCATAGGCTTAGCTACTCGCTCGGTGAAAGGCTTTCCTGGAAGAAAGTTGAAGACGACTTCTAAGGAACCTATCTCTCATCTTTCTCTCTTCACCGGGGAAAAAATAGCGTAGAAAAAAAAGTAGGACCAGATCATGCCAAGAGCTCTTCACCTTATTGATTAGGGGGTGTTTGGATCTTTAGTCGCTCCTAAAATTCATGTCACATTGAATGTTTATATACTAATAAAGAGTATTAAATATAGATTAATTACAAAACCAATTACATAGATAGAGGCTAATTTGCGAGACGATTTTTTAAGCCTAATTAATCTGTCATTAACACATGTTTACTGTAGCACCACGTTGTCAAGCCATGGACTAATTAGGCTTAAAAGATTTGTCTCACAAATTAGTCGCAAGTTGTGTAATTAGTTTCGTAATTAGTCTATATTTAATACTCTATGTATATATTTAAATATTCGATGTGACAGAAATTTTAGGAGGATACGTAGAAACCAAACATGCCCTTAGAAATCTTGATCAGAAACCACCAGACCATGTCTCCCGATAAAAGATGATCCCCTCAACGGATGTCAGGCCTCAGATCAGATATTCAGACATCAGACCACAGGTGTCGACCCATTCCCGATCCCGGCTCGGTTCTTCCTATCTTCTTGGACTTCTGGTGCAGGCGCAGGGTAAAAAACTGCTTGTGAATTACCGCGACGACATTAGTTTCTGATAACGGTGTCTCGTCGCCTTTCTAATTGGAAAACCAAGCTTCAGAATGAAACGAGGGCGAAATGGAATTGTGTGGGAAAAGGAGCTTATCTTTGGCAGTGATAGTCACAGCTGGAGATCCCACCCACGGCGGCACAGGCCTAAAAGGAGCAACCGCATATCAATTTCGCCTGTGATACGGTCATGATACCTGAAAATACTCCTCCCTGCTGATACTTCACCCACTCATCACTCCCCCCACAACCAAAGTTTTAGGGGCTGTTTGGGCATGGAGCCGGTGAAGCTGCAAATCGTGGCTCCTATGGCCCCCTTCTCTTTGTAGTTTATTTTTCTTCTTGACAAATAAAATGGCTCCTTAGTACCGTGCAAACAGTGATGAGGAACCGGAGCTGCACGGAAGAGGGCCTTAAACTTTTCCCAAGAACATCCTTGTCTCCACCTGCTGACCCTCGCAACTGCAGCTATAAGTACCCGCGCAGGTCTCGCAATTGTAAAAGATTGCTACACAAAAGGTTGGGAGGAACAGGGTTGCAGTAGAAGCCAGTTTTCGCCTTTTCCATCCCCCTGTTCTTGCTTGTGCTTCTCCTTGTCCTGGCCCGCTTCTCGAACTTTCGATTTCTTCCTGCTCATCAGCGAGGGGCAACTGCCAGGGGCTCGCTGATCTGAAATTTAGCTGATCGAAAAATATTGTTCCAGCTAAATTACTGAGAAAGAAAAATACCGTTTCAGCTGGAAAAAAAAAAAACCAGCCGAATTACGGGGTAACAGGGCAGCGGCTGCGGCTGTGCTTGTTGCTATAGGAAGGAACGGAAGTGCCGCTTGCTGATTGTCCTGCTTGTCCTTCTCACAAGTCAAGTCCCGAGCCGAGAGAAATCTTCGCCCAAATTCTTGCTTCTCCGCTCTCAATTAGGCAACGCTGCGTGCATGGGCGCAGGAAAGGCGGCACCTTGAGCTGCTGCGTGAGGAGGCGCGAATGGATGCAGAGAGCGGCTGCGGCGCAGCGAGTGCGCGCAAGAAGGTGAGTGAGCCCGGTCGGTCGCCTTTCTCTCGGTCGGATTCCGTCTGAAAGATTGGATTTCTTTTTCTTCTTTTTTGGTTTGTTTGGTGGTTCGAGAGGCTTGGTGGTGATGGAAGTTTTTTTTTTCTTGTTTCTTGGTGGGGTTGCAGTCGTGGCGGTCGGAGCTGGTGCTGGCCTACCAGAGCCTCGGCGTGGTGTACGGCGAGGTGGCGACGTCGCCGCTCTACGTGTACAAGAGCGCCTTCGCCGGCGGCGACATCGACCACTCCGAGGGCAACGAAGAGATCTACGGGGTGCTCTCGCTCGTGTTCTGGACGCTCACCCTCATCACGCTCCTCAAGTACGTGCTCGTCGTCCTGCGCGCTGACGACGACGGCGAGGGCGGCACCTTCGCGCTCTACTCCCTCATATGCCGCCGGGTCCGTGCGGGCCTCCTCCCTGGCGTCGGCGACAGTAGCGCTGCCGACGACGACCTCAAGGAGCAGCGCGACGGCGCGCTGCTGCCGCCGCCGGTGTCGACCGCGCGCGCGGCGCTGCAGCAGCGCCGGGAGCTGCAGTGGCTGCTGCTGCTGTTCGCTCTGCTCGGGACGTCCATGGTCATCGGCGACGGCGTCCTCACCCCTGCTGTCTCCGGTCGCACCTCCCCTCCTTGCCTCAACCGTCGTTGTTAATGTCTATTGGTTGGTGTTGGTGACAAGAATCTGACCTGTGCTT
Organism: Miscanthus floridulus; assembly: GCF_019320115.1. Classification (NCBI taxonomy): domain Eukaryota; kingdom Viridiplantae; phylum Streptophyta; class Magnoliopsida; order Poales; family Poaceae; genus Miscanthus; species Miscanthus floridulus. The sequence continues at coordinate 46,254,707 of NC_089597.1, forward strand.
CTGTTTCTTTTTTCAGTATTCTCAGCGGTTTCGGGGCTCAAGCTGTCAATGGTCAATGAACAGCACCAATGTAGGTCGATTCATTTCTTGCTCACGTTTCGTTTACTGTTGCTTGATGACGATGTGGTACCTGCTGGTTCTGCTCTGATTCCTGCATGGATAGAGACCATTCTGTTGTGTCTATGAAAACTGGATTCTTCTGTTGTGTCATGTTGATTTGCAGATGTTCTGCTTCCAGTAACATGTGTGATCCTGGTAGGCTTGTTCGCCTTGCAACACTTCGGCACACACAGGGTCGGATTTCTCTTCGCGCCTATTGTTTGCCTGTGGCTTCTCTGCATCAGCACCATAGGGGTGTACAACATCATCGTTTGGAATCCCCATATCTATAAAGCCCTTTCACCATACTACATGTACAGTTTTATCCAGAAGACACAGGTTGGAGGCTGGATGTCACTGGGTGGGATCCTTTTATGTGTAACTGGTAAGCAAAGAAGATAGACGATTGCATTGCATGCCACAGTTTAGCTCTGCCACTTTGCTTAAATGATGACGATGAATTGACCCTTGAAAACTGTTCAAACTCTTAGGTTCTGAAACTATGTATGCGGACCTTGGACATTTCTCGCAGTCTTCAATCAAGGTAGGCAATGGAATGAGTTCATGTGCAAAAAAATAATCATGTACAATATAAACTACTGAAACCATATGGCCTATTCAGAAGGAAGCAGAGAGTCTAGAGCTTCTGAACCTGTCTCTGAAGGGCAGCATGTAGAACATTCCATTGTAATTCTGAGGTACAAGCACATAAAAGTGGCTTACAAACATAGACTGCAGTATAGCAGGTTATAGAGCAAAGGATGGCATGCAGATAAGAAATGAAATCAGAAACATTGCCCAAGCAAATTGCATTTTGTTACATCAGTTGAAGTTGAACATTAATTATTTTGTAAGTGGTTAACAGATACAGAGCGGTTAACATATCTGGAATACCCAAAATCTAGATGGGAAGGTTGGATCTGAAACTTCCCTATTGGTTTAAGTACACATGCTTTAGTTTATTAATATAACTAATGAAACTATTATCTGCTCATCTTCTCATTAAGAATTGCTTAAATACATTTATATGAAAACTGGCACTAAGGATGGAGAGTGGGAGGTGGGAGGTACAAATCGTACATGATGGCTACAGTTTCTTTCCTATGTTAGAAAAGGAACAGTAATCTAACTGATGGACAGATTAGATGGAATGCCCATGAAGTTTATTCGACTGATTACTGTGTTGCACACTTGCACTAAAAAGAAATGTGATTACTTGGATGCACTTGCACTGAAAGTTTGATTCAACCATGTTCGATTATCTTCCAATTGTGAGTGCTCCAGAAATCACATCATAATATATTATTCGTTCCAATATTATACTCTCAAGATGTGACACATGTCATCTACCCATTCTGATCATCCTAGGGGAAGCTTGTCTAAGTCTAAAATTCTGTGCCACTCCTTTTTGATTCCAACAGATCGCTTTTACAATGGTGGTTTATCCATCACTCGTGCTTGCCTATATGGGACAAGCTGCTTACATTTCACAGCATCACAATTTTGAGAGGAACCACCATATTGGATTTTACATATCAGTACCTGGTACACTCTTTGCCTTTTTATGCTCGTAGACAAATATTCAGTAACTAAATGTCTTTGGTGCTTACTGACGTGATAATCTTTTTATAGAAAAAATCAGATGGCCTGTTCTGGGGATTGCAATCCTTGCAGCTGTAGTTGGGAGCCAAGCAGTTATCACTGGTACATTCTCAGTTATCAAACAGTGTTGTTCCTTGAATTGCTTTCCAAGGGTGAAGATTGTGCATACATCCTCCACGGTACATGGCCAAATATACATACCAGAGATCAATTGGATCTTAATGATATTGTGCTTGGCTGTTACTATAGGCTTGAGAAACACGAAACAGATGGCAAATGCACAAGGTAAGAGCACACAAATTCGCTAGCAAATATTTTTTTTTGCTTTCTGAAAATAACAAAGTCATGAGATATGAACATTTTCAGTTAGTTATATAACTTCAACTTCATATGGATTGAAGGTTAACCCCACTATTTTTTGGTTTCAGGGTTGGCGGTTATAACAGTTATGATTGTCACAACTTGCTTTATGTCACTCGTCATTGTCCTTTGCTGGAACAAGAATGTTGTATTTGCTCTTGCCTTCCTTCTTTTCTTTGGTGCAATCGAAGCTGTCTACTTCTCAGCTTCCCTCGTGAAGTTCCATGAAGGAGCTTGGGTACCTATAATTCTTTCCTTCACTTTCTTGACTGTGATGTGCGTTTGGCACTATGGCACAACAAAGAAGTATGAGTTTGATGTGGATAACAAGGTCTCAATAAGCTGGCTTTTGAATTTAGGCCCTTCATTGGGTATTGTTCGGGTCAGAGGCATTGGTCTCATACACACAGAGCTTGTGTCTGGGATTCCTGCCATTTTCTCCCACTTCGTCACCAACCTCCCTGCATTTCATCAGGTATCTTGTCATGCCTTTTGTGTTCTTTTGACGGTCATTGATGTAAATGCTAATGTTCTTTTATGCTCACATCTGAACACACTAGTGAAGGAATTGTTTAACTGACCAGTGCATGAATGTGTGTTTCGTCAGGTTCTGGTCTTCCTATGCATTAAATCCGTTTCTGTACCACATGTCCAACCTGAAGAGCGATTTTTGGTCGGACGCATTGGCCTGAAACAATACAGACTATACAGGGTAGTTGTCCGATACGGGTACCGGGATGTTCAGCAGGACAGCCTGGAGTTTGAGAAGGCCCTAGTGAGCAGCATTGCAGAGTTCATCCGCTCTGGGGACTCTGACAAAAATGGTTATCCGGATGGTTCAGAGAGTCCTTATGAGAGGTTGTCTATTATCAGCAAAGGCCTGCCATTTCAAGAGGCCGATGGTGAGGTTGAGGGATCACCTGAATCATCTGTTCGGAAGGATACAAACCCAAATTTAGTATCTTCCAAGTCGAGGAGGGTGAGGTTTGTGCTCCCAGAAAATGCGCAGATCAACAGCGAAGTGTGCAACGAGCTGCAAGAGCTGACTGAGGCAAGAGAGGCAGGCATGTCCTTCATCATGGGGCGCTCGTATATGAAGGCGAAAAGTGGGTCTAGCCTGATGAAGCGGATTGCCATAAACTTCATCTATGAGTTCCTGATGAGGAATAGCCGAGGCCCTGCCTACGCGGCTAACGTGCCACATGTTTCCACCCTTGAGGTAGGAATGGTTTGCCAAGTCTGATAGATATAATATCACTGTGGCCATGTCAAGTTGTATAGAGGTAAAAACAGTTCATCTTCTTATACTTGTGTATATATATATAGATCCTAACAAAAGGGTTAGATTGTTGATGAAGCGGGACATCATTGTGGCCTGCGAGGATAGATGAAGTGTGCATAGTTTTCTGTTTTCTCTGTATATTCTTTTTTGTTAGGCTCTTCCTTGCTCTGCTTTTCCAATCTGCCAATGCCGATGTTGCTCTGTGCTATAGTTACAGAGTAGGAGGGAGACCATTTTTGTGTTCATGAATTGGTTTGTGACCAATTAATTGTATGTACTGTATGAGAATCTGAATAAGTTTATGTGGAAATTGTTTCATCCGAGTTCTGAGAGGGGACTGAAAATTGCTATTCGTCACCATGACAATGATTTACCAGGTAACAGATATGCAGGGTGGGAACTCTGGTAAGCTCAATGAAGTGATCTAGAGATGACACTATGACAGTGGTCATGACAGTCACCATAACAGTGATCTAGTCTAGAGATGAATCCATTTTGGTATAGTAAAACAAGATTAAAAAAAAAGAGGAAAACAAATCTCATGGTTAAAGTTGTACATTCTAGTTTGCTTTATAACTAAAAATGTTTCTATTATTTTTCAAGAAAGAAAACACAGAAAAATTACTAACAGAGATAAGAAGTTTTGTGTCTACAATTAGTTCATCATTTCCTTCACTTTTATGCAGCATAAATTTGTTGCTGGCAGGCTTGTATCATATCCGTTCAAAGGTAGATCTTGAAGATGCATTATCTTGTACTATACTCTAGAACTCTGCACCCTCTAATTGCAAATGTGAAAAATACTCTCCCATACTAACCAAATACCACCTTTTAGGTCTTCATCATATCGCTCCTACCTTTTTTGTGTATTTTTCCCATCCCTCTGTTATCCCTTCCCTTGTCCCAAGTAAGCCCTAAAACATGTGATAGAGAGAGTAAATTATATTGGTTGAAGCAAACTCCAGTAGTAAATCGAGCTGCTCATTGGAAACTTCATGTTGTTTTTGAAAATAATTTTTGTAGGTGCACTATAGTTTAGTTAACAGAATTGTATTATTGATACATTTTTTGTGAGAGGAGGGATCTGATTGAAAATTGGTTTATAGCACTGCTTGTATCTGTTAGCATTACAAAAATAGTACATGAACCTGAGCATTAGATGGTTGTTTTGTTCGTCGGTAAACTTTATACTCCTGCATAAGAGGTGTTCAATGGCAAATTGTTATGGCATCCAAGCTCATTAATTTTTCTTTAATTTAATCTTAGACGCTAATAAGCGCAAACCATTTGTGTGCTACTTCTTTCTTCTATCAAATCTATTCTTTATCTTAGTAGAGCAGTTTTTTTTTTATCTACGTGGTAGTTTCTGGTTGTAACCAGAGTGCGCTTAGTCGAACAATTTTTCCCAAACAGAGTTTACACCCCCTCGGGTTTCAAGTGAGTAAAGGGGATTATCTTATGGCTCGTTCGGTTGCTTAGGAATGAGGCCCTGGAATAATTCCCAATTGGAATGGTTCACTAATTTATATAATCTTGATAAGCTGGAATTGTTCCTAGGCCCAATCCTAGAAATGCAAACGCACCCTTAATCTGTCCGATTCCTGGAACAAATCATCTTGGGGAATTAAACCCATGGAAGAAACAAGACAAGTATATTGGTATAAACAACTCACATAGTGCCATGTCATTTTGAGGTTGTGGAACCCTATGGAAGAAACAGAGCAAGTATATTATTTAGACAATGGGTTGTCTTTTAACTTGTCTCATAGTAATTCCATGATCATTGTTTTATGCAATGAACAAAGAAAAGTTTATTAGTTATATGGCAACATCTCGTAGAATAGTGAACAAATTTATCTCATAGTTTTAATTTTTTACTAATTATGAGGCGGTTGGTTTACAAATAAAAAACAATGATATCTCTCTCTTATTCTTCTCACCTTATTATTATCTTGTTCCAAATTGTAAATCATTCTGATTTTTAGAGATATAGTTTTTATTGCGTATCTATATATAATGTATATATCTATTTAGATGCGTAACAAGCTATGTACCTAAAAAAATACGACTTACAATTTACAACTGAGAGAGTACTAAACAATTTTACTTGACACTGTACAAGATGAATTCTAACCAATTATGACTGCTGAGACCATCACCCGATATAACGGAGTACTTTGCTACCCTAGTATCATCATCCTTTGGACCCGCATGCCGAAGGAGCCGGCACCCTTCAAGGCTTCAACAAGCAATCACGTCGTCGTCCCCGCGCACAGTGATCCACAGCTGGAGGCTGGAGCCCTTTGCTGTTGTTGGCTCGATACTTGGCGCCCCTTTTCGCAAGCTTTTGTCCGGTCGGGGTCGGGCTGACGACTGATGTGAATGTGATCTGATCCGGCCTCTCAGCCGTGCTCCTCCTATCATTGCATATCTAGGCCACAAAAAGGCAAGAGAAACAAGACAATTATTAGCTGCATATATAGTGCACCCCAACAACACTAATCGAGGATTCAAAAGTTTCATAGTAAGCAGGTTTCCAATGAACAATTTTCGAATTTAATTTGTCAGTAAACTTGATTTTTGGAGAAGGAAGGATTGAACGAGTAGTGAACTAGTACATGATAGTAGCAGTAAGGATTGAGCTACCTGGGACAGTCAATTTGCATCTGGAATTGACAACAGTGAATGCCTGCCTTTGTGAATGAAAAGGAAATGAAATGAAAACTACCGACACGGTATCTTTGGATCTTTGAAGGAGCGATTGGTTGGTTGGTCAAGATCTGAACAATGCATGGTTAGGGCATCCCAAACACTTTCAGTAAAGAAGGATTGTGCCAAGCCTAAATTAAGCACACTAGAGGAATTATATAGCAGTAGAAGCATGGATACATCAATGGACCTTTGAGCTTTCTTCTTTACTGATCTCAAAAACTACTCTTGAGTTGGTGTGATGGTGAAGACACAAGAAAATATGTCCATGGATCCTAGAAAGTGAAGAACCTAGATTGCGTGTCACACATGCAAGCGAGATTGTGTGTGTGTGAGAGAGCGCATAGTATGTGTCATGACTCGTGAGAAACGTCCCTCGTGCAAGAATATATGGCTTCGCGTGTCCTTAAACCCGGCTTGATCCGTTTCTTTTTTCATCTAGAACAATGTTTTCATCTCACAGATTCCTCCAGATTCCTCCAAACGAACGGGGTCTATATGTAATATGTTACACGGATACACTCAATGGGCTTCTCTTATAATTCGTACTTTTCAGCTTATTTTTTTTAGCCAGAACAGTGTTTTTCTCTCACAACAAATCACCCAGAACAGTGTTTCGGTATATTTTTTCAACGAAGCGAACGGGGCCAATGAGACGAACAACCAAACCTGGTATGGGTGCCGATCGCGCTACGGCTCTGTATATATGTAGTTGTAGTCGTCCCTAGTAGGGCGTATCCAGTGGCGGACCCAGGACCCAGCGAGGCAACAACATGGGCGGTCACCTAGGCTCCAGCACCGACGAACTCTGAACTATTGATCAAACGGAGTTGCTAGCGCCCGGACGTTCGATCTGGGCGTTTAGCATTGGATGGTGCAAATTCCCGCTGAAACGTTAATATGTGAATAAAAAAATTTCCCGCACCTTACCATGTGTCGGTGCAGAAAATGACCAACACGTAAATATTTATAGTTTTATCGTATGTTGTGATCGGATGTGGTCTAGCACTCAATGATATAGGGTTTATACTGGTTCAGGCAACGTGCCCTACGTCCAGTTTGAGTCGGTCGGTGACGTTATTCCTGAGCCCAGGTGTTCAAAGTTTGTTGTGGGGTTACAAACGGAAGGGAGTAAGAGGGGGGTGCAAGAGGTCCAGTGAGACTCTGGACCGAAGGGCCGAGAGTGACGGGAGCTCCTACGTGCGCTAAGTATTCGAGCGTGTGCTCTGTGTAGCTTTAGAGTGCCTAAAGCTAGTAGAGGGTGAATCGATCGCTGGTTGTTCGAATGGTTCGAGAGTCATTGATGTTCTCTGTGTTTGTGAGATTGATCGATCTTATTGGGAGAGAACGCATCCCCTTTTATAGATGAAGGGGACGGCCTTACAAGCGAGCGAGAGAGAGTACGTCTACTAAGTCTTGTTGTCCACGCCATTGGGTATAAGATGATTGTAGACGCCCACAATACTGTTTATGCCAAACGCATGTGGGAGGTTTTACCGCATTCACCATGTATGGCAAATGACGGCGCCCACAACACTGTTGATGCCCAGAGGCATGTGGGAGGTTTTACCGTGTTCACCTGGTATGGGAATTGATGGCGCCCACAACACTGTAGGGCAAACGTCAGCTCCCACAACATTGCTTGGGTTCTAACATGCCTAGAAGGTGGTAGGGCACCCTTCTGACGTGTCCTGTTGGTACTGTCCTGTAGATGTATAGGGTACGGTCCTTGGTATTACGGTTGACTTGAGCGCCCTGCCTTACTTGCTTTACCCGTTTCCTGGGTCCTCACCGAGCGGGCGTCCTGGTCGGTTGGCCCGGTCGAAGAAGGATGTAAGCAGAGGTTCGATGCATCCCCGGTCGGAGACGCGGGTCGAAGTTGGAAGTGGCGTTCCTCCTTGGCCAGGCCTTCCGGTCGGAGAGGCGGGCCGGAGTCGGAAGCGAGCGTTGTTCCTCCTCGGCCAGGCCTTCTGGTCGGAGAGATGGTCGAAGTTGGAAGCGAGGCCTTTCGGTCGGAGAGGCGGGCTGGAGTCCGAAACGGGCGCCGTTCCTCCTTGGCCAGACCTTTCGGTTGGAGATTGGATCGCCCTTTTGGCCTGTCGTTAGGTATTTGGGCTGGCCCAGGAGTTGCGCGTTGTTCGCAACGTCGTCTGCTGGGCCGAGCTTTTGCTGGGAAGTAGGTCCATGAGGGACCCCGGGTTTATGAACCCGACAGGAGCCACCGAGCCCCGGGCGATTAAGGTAGAATCGTCTGGGGGATTTTCTTGGTTTTGACGGTGGGTGCGCGCTAGCGCACCCGCGGGTGTAGCCTTCGAGCCCCGGGTGATTCGAGTAGAATCGTGCGGGGGGTTTTTCGTGTTGCCGGCGGGGAAATTTTTTGTTTCGACGGCGGGTGTGCGCGAGCGCACCCGTGGGTGCAGCCCCCGAGCCCCTGGGTGATTCGGGCAGAATCGCCTAGGGGGTTTTGTCAATGGGCGTGTGTGTGTGCCTTGATGGGTGTAGCCTCCTCTTTCCTGTTTCTGACCCATCGTCTCTAGGAGCGTGGTCCCAGGCGTTTGGTCGTAGCCGAGGGACTGGGCGAGATGGAGTCATCAACCAGGGTGCTGGGCGCACCGAGGGTTCGAGTGAGTCGGAGTCGCCAAACAAGGCGTCGGGCGCGCTAGGGGATCGGACGAGATGGACTCACAAATCTAGGCATCGAGCATAGCCGAGGGATTAGGCTAATTCGAGTCGCAGACCCAGGCGTTGAGTGTAGCCGAGGGGCAGCCAGGTGTCGGGCATAGCCGAGGGATCGGGTGAGTCAGAGTCATGGATCTAGGCGTCAGGCGCGCCGAGGGATCAGGTGAATCAGAGTCATGGATCCAGGCGTCGGGCGCGCCGAGGGATCGAGCGAGTCGAAGTCACGGATCCAGGCGTCGAGCGTGCCGAGGGATTGGGCGAGTCAGAGTCACAAATCTAGACATCGGGTGTGCCAAGGGATCGGGCGAGTCGGAGTCATGGATCCAGGCGTCAGGCGCACCGAGGGATCGGCCGAGTCGGAGTTGCGGATCCAGGCGCAGCCGAGGTTGTGCCGAGGTGTTAGGCATCCCGAGCCCCTGAGCCCCATTGGTCTCAGAAGGCGTTGGTTGAGCTTCATGCAACCGGAGGGCTGAGCTAACGTCGCTTGCCTTGATGGCTCGAGTGACGCGCTCGGTGAGCTCGCTAATGGGTACGTTTGAGTGGAATCCGGGTCCGTCGTTTGTGATGGGGTTGGCATAGCCGTCATGTGGCATTCCACTGCTCCTTAACCCATGTCTTGGTAGATGCCCAGGTCATTCCGGAGACCGACCCAGGTGGCCCACTGGCCTCCCCTCGATGGAGATTCTGTGGGCATGGCTCGAGGTTAGGATCAAACAAGAAGGTTGAGATGACCCTATTTGCTTTTGGGGCAGACTGGGCAAGGGCCGCTGGGGGCTCATTTGTGTTTTCTCCCCTGGCGCTATTTGATGCGAGGCAGCCTTGAGCCCTTCATGGGCTGACCTTCGAACCCCGATCAATCATTGCTCATGTTGAATGAGGCAACTGCCGCTTCATGACGCAACACGGAGCGTTGTGATGCATCAATTGCATATGCGATGCTTCGGATGTATGGGATGAATGAATGACTGTATGAATGATTGTGTGAATGCGTGTATGCAAATGGATGAATGAATGATCATGCATCAGAGGAAATAATGTAAGAGGGATTGGTAGAGTTACCTTATTGACCTAAGTGATAGGTTTGAGGAGTTTTTTATCGGATATGTCCGAACAGGATCCAAGATCATCGTTCATGACAGAGTCGGCGTGGCCTGCATGAGGCATCCCTCTACTCCTTACTTGTTTCTCGGCATTCACCTGAGCTGTTCGATCAACTCAGGAAGCCCGTTGGTCTCTCCTGGGCAGAGATCCTGTTGTTGGGCCCTTCTAGGTCTTGCCTAGGAAGGTGAAGGGCCGCCTGCTTGCAGTTGCACCTTGTTTCCCGTGCTGGCATGTGGTAGTGGTGGGCCATGCCCAGGCCACGTCCCATCTGACTAGGCACCGTCTCGTCGGGCGGGGCCGTATCCCTTCCGCATTGAATGGGGGAAGAGAGAGGGTTTTTCGCCCCAATCCCTCTCCTTTCCCCAACTGCTATGCCTTCTCCTTAAATAGGGGAAGGGAGAGGGCTTTCGTCCCATTCCTTCACCTATTCCTCATCTGTCGCCTCTTCTCCTTCTTCCTTCTCGCCAAAAGCGTTTGAGTGTTGCGGTGGTTCCTAGGAGAGAAAGGGTAGAGCGAGGGAGAGGAGAAACTCATATATCCGTTCATGAATCCAGAGCGCAATGTCAAGCTAGAGGTCATCCGTTGTGAGTGAGTCGGTGTTGGTCGCCTTCAGCGAGAAGGGGGTGCCGCCACCGAAGGAGGTGGCACACTAGATCCTGCGCGAGCTCCTTAATGAGTGGGGCCTGGAGCTACAGCACCTCAATCAGACTAGAGTGCTACACATCGCTGGCTTCATCATCATCTGCAAGGCCTTCCTCGGGATGGAGCCGCACGTGGATTTTTTCCGGTGGATCTTCACCAGGCGAGCTTTGTCGGCGGGGAAGCCGCTCAGGACCACGCCGGTGGGGGGTTTTGCCCCTACAGCTGCTAAGGTCGGCCAGTTCATAAAGTTTGATGAGATATCAGAGACATCACCCAGCTATGGCGGCCATACTTCAGCAGGCAGCATCCCTGTCCAGGAGCTGCTCTATTTGTATGGGAAAGTATAGAGCTCCATGTTCTTCTGCTGAGCATCTATAGCTTGCTGCTTTGGCATTTGCCTGTGGCATGTGCCATGGCCTTACTTTTGGTGGATGGTTGGGTCTGAACCCTGGTGGTAGTTATGTTTGGTGGCAGTAAATGCTCTTGGATGATGCCCATGAACTTATGAACTTGTTGCGGTACTTGGTGCCTGCCTCCGAAAGACACCTGGACCTAGACTTTGTCGCCATCTGCAGAGGGTACACCGACGACTAGAGCACGAACGCCATCTATGCGCTCGGGGAAAGCTTGCTGCCACATGCATAGTTTGGTGGCCAAGCAAGTCTCCGTGTAGTGGGTGATGGGGCGCCGTGCGAGCGTGGCTGAAGGCATGCGTCAAGAAGATGTCACCCAGCCTGCAGATGGAGTGGAGGTTAGGTCAAAAGCTCCATCCGAGCCGAGCGTTGCCCCATCGGAGGGGGAGCACCTTTTATCTTCGCCGGTTGTGTCGTCAGCTGATGACACCGGGCGGCCATAGTAGAAGTAGCCAGTAGATGTAATAGTTTAAGTTCGTGGGGGAGCCCCCGTGTGAACAGTTGTATTGACGAATACATCAATTTTTGTTTTGTGATGAATTACTTCGTTCGGGGAAGCCTATCCCATCCGTTCCTTATTTTTACCCTAGCATAACTTTGTTTTTATTCTTTCTTTTTCACACCTACCTCTTCGTCCCGTAGGCTGCAACCTTAAGAGCCCAGGCATGGCCCACGAGGCTCAGCTGCTCGTAACCGTAGGTAGTGGCAAGGTGCAATCGGTCGGAATGTTAAAAGTTACGTAAGGTAATTAAAGGAACGAACTACCCTTTCGTTCGGGTAAAAAAGTTTTTACCATAAGATAGTAAAATAGAGAGGTGGTGTCGCACCCTCATGGAGCCTCCGAGTTACCCAGGCTGAAAGTGTTTGGGCTAGGGTGCTTTGCAGGAGCGAACATTGAATGAAAGAAAATGGTAAGACCAAAATTTTAAGGGAAGAAATGATGTAATTGTTCGATGTTCCAAGTGTTGGTGAGAATGTCGCCGTTGTTGTCCTTCAGTTGGTAGGCGCTCGGTCGGATCACTTCGGTCACTGTATAGGGTCCTTCCCATGGTGGAGAGAGTTTGTGCTTCTCCTTGGTCGATTTGGTCCTTCAAAGCATGGGGTCTCCGACCTGGAGGATCCTTCCTCTAATTTTCCTCTCGTGGTACCTTTGGAGAGTCTGCTGGTAGCGAGCGGAGCGAATGACGGTCATCTCGCAGGCCTCCTCGAGCAAGTCGACTGTGTCTTGCTGAGCCTCCGTGGCTTAGTCGTGGTTGAAAGCCTTCACTCTTGGGGCGCCGTGGTCGAGGTCGGAGGGCAACACTGCTTTAGCTCCATAGGCTAGGAAGAAGGGTGTGAACCCTGTGGATTGGTTTGGGGTCGTTCTTAGACTCCAGAGGATCATTGGGACCTCTATGACCCATTGTCTGGCGTACTTATTGAGCCAGTCGAAGATTCGTGGCTTGAGTCCTTAGAGGACCATGCCATTAGCTCGTTTGACCTAGCCGTTAGTACGTGGATGTCCAACCGAGGCCTAGTCGATCCTGATGTCGTATCCATCACTAAAGTCTAGGAACTTCTTCCTAGTGAAGTTAGTTTCATGGTCAGTGATGATACAGTTAGGAATACCGAACCGGTAGATGATGTCGAGGAAGAATTTGACCGCCTCTTCTGAGCGGATGTTGGTGATGGGCTTCGCCTCTATCCACTTGGTGAATTTGTCCACTGCTACAAGTAGGTGAGTGAAGCTGCTCGGGCCCTTTTTGAGGGGTCCTACCATGTTGAGGCCCTAGACCACGAACGGCCAGGTGATGGGGATGGTTTGGAGCTCCTGTGCCAGCAAATGAGTTTGCCGAGCATAGAACTGGCATCCCTCGCACCTGTGGACGACCTCTTCTGCATCTCGTGGTGCGGTGGGCTAGTAAAAACCTTAGCGAAAGGCTTTTCTAACTAGCGACCTCGGGGCTGCGTGATGTCCGTAGATTCCGGCATGGACCTCGAGGAGGAGCTGTTTCCCTTGGTTGGTAGGGATGCACTTCATGAGTACCCCCGATGGACTTCACTTGTAGAGTTCATCACCAATGGCGATGAATGTCTTGGCGTGGTGAGTGATCTGTCGAGCTTCAGTCCTTCTGGGTGGGAGAACCTCCTCGAGGAGGTAGGTGAGTAGCGATGCTCGCTAGTCGTTTTGATTGAGTGCCAATACGACGATGTCGTCGGGCGACGTTGTCATGGAAGCACTGGTGTTGGAGCCCTCGACCGCTAGGTTGGCATTAGGGTATGTCTGGATCGGACCTTTTAGGATACGGGTGGATGGCTCGTGGAGGTCATTGATGAGGACCCTGCTCGAAGACAGATCCCGCCTGGCGGCCAATTTTGTGAGAAAATCGGTGGCATCGTTGTCCTTTCAGGGGACGTGATGTGGCTCGATCCCCTGGAATTTGTCCTCGAGCTTGCACACCTCTTAGCAGTATACTGCCATGAGGGGGGTTTTGTAGGAGGACTCCTTCATGACCTGGTCGATGACCAGCTCCGAGTCGCCATGAACGTAGAGTCACGTAGCACCAAGCTTGATGGCGATGCGCAGTCCGTTGATGAGGGCCTCGTATTCTATGGTGTTGTTTGAGGCCGAAAATGGAGGCGGATGGCATAGCGGAGCCTACTCCCATCTAGGGAGATCAGAACCACTCCAGCCCCTAAGCTAGACGCCATGATGGACCCGTCGAAGTACATCGTCAAGTACTCGTGGGTGACATCTAGGGTCGGTAGTTAGACCTCTGTCCATTCGGCGACAAAATCTGTGATAGACTGAGACTTGATAGCGGTATGGGGGATATACCTGATGTAGTGGCCCATGAGTTCAAGTGCCCACTTGGAGATCCGTCCTGTGGCGTCGCGGTTGTGGACGATGTCTTCGAGCGGGTATGAAGTGATGACCACGACTTCATGGTCAGTGAAGTAGTGCAGGAGCTTACAGGTCACCATCAGCACGCCATATAGGAGTTTTTGCACCTGGGGGTATCGGACCTTGGGGTCGGTGAGTACTTCTCCGATGAAGTATATGGGTCATTGGACCTTAAGGTGGTGTCTCGGCTCCTCCCTTTCGATGACTAGGGCAGCGCTCACAACGTGGTTGCTTGCCATGATGTAGAGGAGGAGGGGTTCTCCCTGTTTGGGAGTGACGAGGATTGGGGCCGACATCAATGATATTTTGAGGCTCTCCAAAGCTTGCTGTGCTTCCTCGATCTAGACAAAGGCGTCCGTTCTTTTGAGAAGCTTGTAGAGAGGCATCCCTCGCTTGTCGAGCCGGGAGATGAACTGACTTAGGGCAGCCAAACAGTCAGTGAGCCTTTGCACGCCCTTGATGTTGCGTATGGGGCCTATGTTGGAGATGGCTGTGATTTTTTCAGGGTTGGCCTCGATGCCGCGCTTAGACATGATGTATCCAAGCATCTTCCCCTTTGGAACCCCGAAAATACATTTTTCAGGATTCAATTTGATGTTGAACCTTCGGAGGTTCGTGAATGTCATGGCCAAGTTTGCGATCAGGTCGTAAGCTTGAGCCATTTTGACCACTATGTCATCAACATAGACGGCGATTGTTGGTTTTAGCCAGTCGACTTGATCGGGTTGGTCAAGCGGGTAGATTTGATCGGTAAAGCATTGCTGCATGCACCACTAATAGGTGGCACCAGCGTTCTTTAGGCCAAAAGGCATGGTTACGTAGCAGTACAAACCATATGGGGTGATGAACGATGTTGTGAGTTGATCGGACTCTTTCATCACAACATGGTGATAGCATGAGTAGGCATCCAAAAAGGAGAGGTTCTCACATCCCGAGGTGGAGTCGACTATTAGGTCTATGCGCGATAAAGGAAAGTGATCCTTTGGACATGCTTTGTTGAGGCCAGTAAAATCAACGCACATTCTCCATTTCCTAGTCTTCTTTTTAACAAGAATAGGATTGGTAAGCCAGTCGAAGTGGAATACCTCTCTGATGAATCCAACTACAAGGAGTTTGGCAACCTCCTCACCTATGGCCCTGCGCCTCTCATTGTCAAAGCGGCGCAGGCATTGCTTGGTGGGCTTCGAGCCTAGGATGAGGCGCAGCGCATGCTCGGCGACATCCTATAGTATGCCCAGCATGTTAGATGGTTTCCATGCGAAGACATCGCGATTGGCGCGCAGGAAGTCAATGAGCTCGCATTCCTATTTGGCCGAGAGCTAGGTCCCAATCCGCACCATCTTGGTAGGGTCAGCGGGGTCGATCCCCACCGCCTTAGTTTCCTTAAGTGGATGGAAGGCAGTCCCTGAGCCACGGGAGGCTCCGAAGAGTTGATGACGGCAGTGGCGAGCTCGTAATGCTTGTGGTCACACATGAAGGCGTGCGAGAAGGTGCTACCCACAGTGATGACGCCGTTCGGTCCTAACATCTTCAGCTTCAGTTAGGTGTAGTTGGGGACCACCATAAACTTGGCATAGCATGGGTGCCCCAAGATGGCATGGTAAGACCCTGAGAAGTCCACCACCTCGAAGGTAAGCACCTCCGAGCGGAAGTTGGCTCAGTCACCAAATGTGACGGGCAGGTCAATCTGCCCGAGCAGGTATGCCTACGCTCCCAGGATCACGCTGTGGAAGGGAGAGCTTGCCGGATGGAGCTCCGACCGGGGGATGCGCATGGCGTTGAGGGTGTCGACGTAGAGGATGTTGAGGCCGCTGCCTCTGTCCATCAGCACCTTGGTGAGGCGCTTCTTACGGATGATGGGGTCGACGACGAGCGCGTAGTGTCCCGGTCTAACGACATAGGAGGGATGGTCCCTCTGGTCAAAGGTTATCGGAGATTCTGACCAGCAAAGGAAGGAGGGGATGGCCGTTTCGACGACGCACGCCTCTTTGTAGCGCACTTTGTGCTGGCATTTGGAGTAGACGGCATCAGACCCCCCGAAGATTATGATGCATTCCTTAGGGTCGAGAAAGTCGTCCCCATCCTTGCTCGTCGCGCCCCCTTTCTTGGCTACTGCCTCCTTGCCCTTTCCTTCTTTCGGCCCGCCGGCCTGTCATAGGAAGCGCTTGAGGAGTTCACAGTCCTTGTAGAGGTGTTTGATGGGGTAGGCGTGGTTGGTGCAGGGGCTATCCATGAGCTTGTTGAAGTGGTCAGGCAGGCCCTGCTAGGGCTGCTTGCCCACACGATCAGCTGTGGCGACCAACGCGGAGTTGGCCTATCGGTGCGGATCCTTCTTTTTCTTCTTGCCCCTTTGTGTGGAGGGGCCCTCGTCTTGGTCCTCGTGCTTGGCCTTGCCCTTGTCCCAGCCTCTGTTGAAAACCGCTTCGACCACCTCCTTGCCGGAGGCGTGGTTCATAGCGACGTCGAGCAGGTCGCGGGTGGTATGGGGCTTCAGGCAGCCAAGCTTATGGATCAGGGACTCGTAGGTTGTCCCAGAGAGGAATGCACTGATGATGTTCATGTCGATGACATCAAGTATGGAGTTGCACCACTTTGAGAACCTGTGGATGTAATACCACAAGGACTCGTTGGGCTCCTGCTGGCAGCTCTTGAGGTCCCAGGAGTTTCCAGGGTGGACATATGTCCCTAAGAAATTTCTGACAAAGATCCTCTTGAGGTCCGCCCAATCACGGATGCTGTCGTGCGAGAGGAATTCGAGCCTTGCTCGAACATGTTCCCCCACATAGATGGGGAGGTACTGAATGATGAAGTGGTCATCATCCACTCCTCTGGCTCGATAGGTGAGCTGAATGTCCTCGAGCATATACTGGGGTTTGTCTCCCCGATATACTTTGTGATGTTGGTAGGCGGTCGAAAGCGCGGTGGGAACGGTGCTCTCTAGATGCGCCAGCCAAAGGCCCATGGTCCTAGGCCATCTGGGCTGGGACTCCGGTCGTTGGGTCGGTGACCACGCCTGAGGTGCGTTTCACTGGTCCCCTCAATGGTCCAGTCGGAGCCCGTGCTGCCTGCTCTGACCGCCGCCCGATGGACATCATCATCATATTGGGCCTAACGCTAGTTGTTGATGACGCTATGAACATCTCGGTTTGGCCCAAGGCGTTCACACATAGGCGGTAGGTGTGGAGCAGGCATCGGGTTAGGTCATGGCATAGCTGCGGCCTCCTGTTCTGTGCCTGATGGCTGTAGAGGCAAATGGATGGAGCGATGCGTCTAGTGCGTCCCCGCCCCCTGGTGGGGAGAGAGGCCGTGAGTCGGTGTCACAACATAGAGCTCTCCGCCTGTTGAATGACGGTGGTATCCACCAGCGTCTAGAGGTTCTAGTGGACTGCCTGCTCCTATGGGTCGACAGGCACGGGAAGGCTGCGCAGAAGCATCACTACCGCAACGATGTTCTGGCCAGCCTGAGCGAACCATGGGGGATTGTTCCCCCCACCGATGATGTTACGCTGAACCTAGCAGGCGCAACCTCGAGCGCCGCTTGCCAGGTTACATGCACGGGGCGCATCATGGTGCACCGAGCGCGCTGGCATAGGAGGTGGCTGGTTCTGCCACCTTTGTCGTAGAGGGTCTGTAGAGACTCCACTACCATCGGCGGCTGTCCTAGGGCATCCGCCATATCACACTCCCGGGACAGAGGGTGGCTAGGTGCCACGACGTCGCCGATGCTAGAGTCGTCGCTCTCAACATCTTCATCCATGAGGTCGTGAAAAGATACGGGAGCGTAGCTCGACATCCCGACAAATTTAGATGCGAGAGGGGGTGGCGCCAGCATCCTTTGGAGCCCCTAGGCATATGCGTCCATGGGGGACATGAAGCTGTAGGGGAGCTAGTCGCATGGTGGTCGCGGCAGGGACAATGGGGTCCCTCTGGAGAATCGACAGAAGATAGTAAATAGCGAGTAAATAACAAAGCATACATTACTCACAGTTGGGTTTGAGCCCAGCATAGGCTCGGAGTGAAGCATAGGTGCCTCATCGTTGAGGTCACCGGGTGGCCCGGAGCCGACGGAGGGCGCCCCTCCGATGGGGGCTAGAACAAGCGCCTTCTCACGAAGGCGAAGCACGCCAAGCCGGTCGGTGATGAAGTCCAGGCTTCCAAAGAGGAAGGCCTGGGAAGGCTCAAAGATAGGAGGAACCCACATCCCAATAGGTGGGAGTGCTGGAAACTCCAGCGAGCCGAAGCGGGTCATATCGCTTGAGCCCGCCACGATGAAGATGGTGGAAAGGTGGGCCATCCGATGACCAAAAGCGTGAATGTACGGCATTGTCCCCATGGACGGCGTCAACTGTCGGTACAGAAAATGACCAACACATAAATATTTATAGTTTTGCTGTATGTTGTGATCGGATGTGGCCTACCACTCAACAACACAGGGTTTATACTGGTTCAAGCAACGTGTGCCCTACGTCTAGTTTGAGTCGGTCGGTGACTTTATTCCTGAGCCCAGGTGCTCGAAGTTTGTTGTGGGGTTACAAACGAAAGGGAGTAAGATGGGGGTGCAAGAGGTCCGGTCAGACTCTGGACCGAATGGCCAAGAGTGGTGGGAGCTCCTACGTGCGCTAAGTATTCAAGCGTGTACTCTATGTAGCTTTAGAGTGTCTAAAGCTAGCAGCGGGTGAATCGATCGCTGGTTGTTCGAATGGTTCGAGAGTCATTGATGTTCTCTATGTTTGTGAGATTGATCGATCTTATTGGGAGAGAGCGCATCCCCTTTTATAGATGAAGGGGACGGCCTTACAAGCGAGAGAGAGAGAGAGTACATCTACTAAGTCTTGTTGCCTACGCCATCGGGTATAAGAAGATTGTAGGCGCCCACAACACTGTTTATGCCAGACGAATGTGGGAGGTTTTACCGCATTCACCATGTATGGCAAATGATGGCGCCCACAACACTGTTGATGCCCAGAGGCATGTGGGGGGGGGGGTTTACCGTGTTCACTTAGTATGGGAATTGACGGCGCCCACAACACTGTTGGGCAAACGTCAGTGCCCACAACATTGCTTGGGTTCTGACATGCCTGGAAGGTGGTAGGGCACCCTTCTGACATGTCCTGTTGGTACTATCTTGTAGGTGTATAGGGTACGGTCCTTGGTATTGCGGTTGACTTGAGCACCCTACCATACTTGCTTTGCCTATTTCCTGGGTCCTCACCGAGCGGGCGTCCCCGGTCGGTTGGTCCCAATCAGCTCTAACTGCGCCAGTCGGAGAAGGATGTAAGCAGAGGTTCAGTGCATCCCCGGTCGAAGATGCGGGTCAGAGTCGGAAGCGGTGTTCCTCCTTGGCTAGGCCTTCCAGTTGGAGAGGTGGGCCAAAGTCGGAAGCGGGCGCCGTTTCTCTTTGCCCAGGCCTTCTCGTCGGAGATTGGATCGCCCTTCTGGCCTGTCGTTAAGTATTTGGGCTGGCCTAGGAGTTGCGCGTCATTCGCAACATCGTCTGCTGGGTCGATCTTTTGCTGGGAAGCAGGTCCATGAGGGACCCCTGGTTTATGAACCCCAATGGGACAAGGGGTTGTTCCTAATCTTTTGGTGAGTGTGGAAAAACTCGATTTGGGCTGGATTCGACGTTGGTTTTCCGACTACAACGACCACAAGGTTGTTGCGCCTTAGCAACAGGTACATCGGCTCCGATTGTGATGTTCTTGCCATGCCAAGAACACCATGAACCTACAAGCAACCGAGAACAAGCAAGAACAAGATGAACAAGCAAATAACTCACGGATTTAAGCCAAAGGCTGAATCTGAATCACAAGTTGGGGTCTTGAAACAAGCAAATCGGGTGGTCTGGCCAACACATGCATTTACAAGGAAGAAGCAGCAACTATCTTGCATCTAAACAAAACCCACCCTCATTCTGATGGCTGCTGGTTCTATTTATAAGGAGGAGAGCACAAGGGGGAGTGGGAAACCCTAATCTTGGCGTTCCTCAATGGGCTCTAGTCAGTACAAGGCCCAGGCCCAAGCTGTAGGTCTGTGCATCCTTTTGCTTGCTGCGCATAGCTTTGGTAGATTATGATAGTGGGGTTGGACCCATCTGAAAGAGGACGACGAGCTCTTTCCAACAAGTCAAAAACCAGCTCTTTCCAACAGTATCAAGGAGTTTTGGTATTTTTGATGGAGTGTTTCCTGCTGTCTCGAGATGAGCTGAGCGCCCCATTAATGATGATTCCCACTTGTTCGGCTGCTCCATCCTCATCATGGGGTCTAAACATGAGGCAATGGGGTCTTGACCAACATTCCTAAGAATAAGCCAATCATCACCATGATTTAGTAGCATCCAATTCTGAGACGAGTTTGTATGAACAGCGAGGAACGACTTTACCTGATAATTAAGTTGTCATGCTCGAGCTCTTGTCATCGGACCTTGTTGTGCAGCAGGTGTGGATGTATCAATGGAAGGGATGTCCTCATCATCCTCCCCTTCTTGCACTTGAGTCATCCTTGACTCTAGTTCATCCTCTTCTCCCAAATATGGCTTCAAATCTGCAATGTTAAATATGGGGCTAACCCCAAAAGCTGCAGGTAGCTCAAGTTTGTACGCATTATCATTAATCCTTTCTAACACTTTAAAAGGACAATCGGCTCTAGGCAGCAACTTAGACTTTCGCAAATCAGGGAACCTATCTTTTCTCAAATGGATCCAAACTAGATCACTAGGTTAAAAAATGACATGTTTCTTCCCTTTGCTACCAGCTAGTTTATACTTTGCATTCATGCACTCTATTTTCTCTTTAGTGGTTTCATGCAATTTTATCATCAGTTCAGCACGTTGTTTAGCATCAAAGTTCACTCGCTCTAAGGTCGGAAGATGTAACAATTCAATAGGAGCACATGGCACAAACCCATAAACAATCTCAAAAGGGCTTTTCTTAGTGGTAGAATGTTGTGAACGATTATAAGCAAACTCAACATGAGGCAAGCACTCTTCCCACATTTTTATGTTCTTTTTCAAAACAGCCCTAAGCAAAGTAGATAATGTTCTATTGACAACCTCAGTTTGGGGATGACAAGTAGTGGAAAATAAAAGCTTAGTCCCTAGCTTAGCCCACAAAGTTCTCCAAAAATGACTAAGAAATTTTGCATCCCGATCAGAAACAATGGTGTTAGGCACACCGTGCAATCGAACAATCTCACGAAAGAACAAATTAGCAACATGTGTAGCATCATCGCTCTTATGACATGGTATGAAATGTGCCATTTTAGAAAATCTGTCCACAACAACAAACACACTATCCCTCCCCTTGTTTGTTCTAGGCATTCCTAAAACAAAGTCCATTGAAATATCTTTCCACGGTGCACTTGGAATAGGAAGAGACATGTATAAACCATGAGGATTAAGGCATGACTTAGCTTTCTAGCATGTTGTGCAGCGAGCAACGAACCTCTCCACGTCTCTCCTCATCTTGGGCCAAAAGAAATGACCAGCAAGGATGTCCTTTGTCTTTTTTCACACCAAAATGTCCCATGAGTCCTCCTCCATGTGCTTCCTGCAATAATAACAAATGCACGGATCAAGCTGGAATGCATAGCTTGTTAGCTCAAAATACAAACCCATCAGCAAGGATGAATTTGTTCCAAGTTTGTCCCTCTTTGCAATTCAACAACACATCCTTGAAATCATCATCATGAGAATATTGTGCTTTAATTGTTTCTAATCCAAATATTTTGAAATGAAGTTTGGACAGCATGGTATAACGCCTAGACAAAGCAGCAGCAATGATGTTATCTTTACCCTTCTTGTGTTTGATGATATAAGGGAAAGATTCAATGAACTCAACCCATTTAGCATGCCTATGGTTTAGTTTTGCTTGGCTTCGAATGTGTTTCAATGACTCATGGTCAGAATGTATAACAAATTCTTTGGGCCATAAATAATGCTGCCATGTTTCCAAGGTTGTAACTAAAGCAAGCAATTCCTTATCATAAGTAGAATAGTTCAGACTAGGCCCACTCAATTTTTCGCTAAAATATGCTACATGTTTGCCATCTTGTAGCAGCACACCACCCAAACCAATTCCACTAGCATCACATTCAAGCTCAAAGGTTTTATTGAAATCAGGAAGTTGGAGCAAGGGTGCATGAGTTAACTTATCTTTGAGCGTGTTGAAAGCATCCTGTTGGGCTGCAGCCCAAGTGAAGGTTGCACCCTTCTTGGTGAGTTCATGCAGCGGGGCTGCAATGGTGCTGAAGTCCTTCACAAATCGACGGTAGAAACCAGCAAGTACTAGAAAACTCTGCACTTGTGTGACCGTGCAGGGAATAGGCCAGCTGTGTATGGCCTCAACCTTGGCTTGATCAACTTTGATTCCCTGCGGTGTCACAACATATCCAAGAAAAGAGACTCGATCTGTGCAAAAGGTGCACTTCTCAAGGTTGCCAAACAAGTGTGCATCCCGTAGAGCATTGAAAACGATACGCAAATGATCAAGATGTTCCTCTAATGATCTACTATATATCAAGATGTCATCGAAGTATACCACCACGAATCTGCCAATAAAATCGTGTAAAACCTCATTCATTAATCTCATGAAAGTGCTGGGTGCATTAGTCAATCCAAAGGGCATGACTAGCCATTCATATAAACCAAACTTAGTTTTGAACGCTGTTTTCCATTCATCTCCTAGCTTCATGCGAATCTAGTGGTAACCACTACGCAAATCAATTTTAGAGAACACAATTGAGCCACTCAATTCATCAAGCATATCATCTAACCTTGGAATAGGATGATGATATATGATTGTGATGTTGTTTATCGCTCTACAATCAACACACATGCGCCATGATCCATCCTTTTTAGGAACTAAAAGCATGGGAACGGCACAAGGGCTAAGAGACTCACACACATAACCTTTGTTGAGCAATTCTTATACTTGTCGCTGAATCTCTTTTGTCTCATCCAGGTTGGTCCTGTACGGTGCACGATTAGGCAAGGAAGCCCTAGGGATGAGGTCAATCTGGTGTTCTATCCCTCAAATTGGTGGCAGCCCCGGTGGTACCTCCTTTGGAAAAACATCGGCATACTCCTGCAAAAGATTAGTGACAGTAGGAGGCAAAGAAATAGATGATCTTCAAGTGAAAATAAAGTTTCTTTGCAAACCAAAGCATAGCAAACAGTAGTACTAGCATCAATCTCATCCAAATTAGATTTGGTGGCAAAGTAACAAGAGCCTTTCAGCTTGATCTCATTTTTATTATGATGAACAGATTTGCTAGACTTCTTCTTATGTTTCTCAAGTTCATTAGCGACAATCTGATTTTTCACTAGCAATAGTCTGATTCTTAACTTTGCTAGCTCTAGCAAGTTCATCTCTTAGAATAGTCTTAGGGGACATGGGGTGCAACACAATCTTCTTGTCATTATGCATAAAAGAGTATTGATTTATTTTACCAAAGTGCAAGGAATCTTTATCAAACTGCCATGGTCTACCTAACTACATAGAGCATGCTTGCATAGGCACAACATCGCAATCAATGGAATCATGATAAGAACCAATGGCAAACTCTACCCTTACCAATCGTGTTACCTTTATCTTGCCGCTGCTGTTAAGCCACTGAATGTAGTAAGGTTGTGGGTGTGGTTTTGTGCTCAACGAAAGCTTCTCCACCATTTCAGCACTTGCCAAGTTGTTGCAGCTTCCTCCATCTATGATCACACGGCAAGAGCGTTCCTTGATCACACACTTGGTTTGAAACAAAGTGTGGCGCTAATTTTGTTCAGCCCTCTACATTTGGGCACTTAGCACCCACTACACCATGAGGCTCTCATAGTGCTCAGCAGCTTCAGCCCCAATGTGCTCTTCATCTTGTTGGAAATCATCTCCTTCCGCTACATTGTTAGCAGCAAGCAAAGCATATGTTTCTTCATCAAAATAACTAGCAGAGGAGTACCCACCATCAACTTGCACAACCATCACATGTGTGCTTGGGCAGTCCTTGCATACATGGCCATATCCTTTGCAGCGTAGGCACTGAATATCCCTTGTTCTCCCCATGGATACCACTGAGGATGAACTCTTGGCAGATGTAGCTATTGCTCCTCTAGTTGGTTCACTTGGGCATGGTACATAATTTATTGTAGAGGAGCGTGGCTTGATGGTCGAGGAAGATTGCGG
This sequence comes from Miscanthus floridulus, assembly GCF_019320115.1. Lineage (NCBI taxonomy): Eukaryota > Viridiplantae > Streptophyta > Magnoliopsida > Poales > Poaceae > Miscanthus > Miscanthus floridulus. The sequence continues at coordinate 46,278,647 of NC_089597.1, forward strand.
GGGTGCACATGTTGACAGTGCAACAGCATTGGAGGGTGTCCATGGGCTAGCACGACCTACAGGAATGTTAGCCCTCATGCTAGCTCATCGTCCCTGCACTTCTTGTTCAGCTTTACAAGCAAGGTGAAATAAACGATTGACAGAATTATATTCCTTGTAAGCTAGAATGTCCTGAATCTCCTAGTTCAGCCCACCCATAAATCTAGCTATGGCACCATCCTCATTTTCCTCTAGCCCGCAACCAAGCATACCCATTTGTAGCTCTTGATAGTACTCTTCTATAGATTTGGATCCTTGCCTCAATTGTTGCAACTTATGTAAAGATCACGGGCATAATAAGAAGGAACAAATCTGGCCCGCATGACCCATTTCAAAGCATCCCAAGTTGGTGTGTTATTTGGGTTCTTACGATGGTATTTAGACCACCAAACAGAGGCAAAGTCAGTAAACTCACTAGTTGCAGCCCTAACATGTTTGTCCTTAGGGAAATCATGGCAAGTAAATTTCTGATCAATAGCTAATTCCCAACTAAGGTACATGTCAAGATTATACCTACCATCAAAAACAGGTATGGTGAATTTAATCTTGCCAAATGAGTCATCGGCACGTACCTCTTGCCATGGTGGGCGAGGACCTATCTCATGGCAGCGGCAATGTTGTTCGATGCGTCGATGACCATTCACCTCCTCATCAAGCTCAGTGTCCACTGCATATTCTTCTTCATCATGACTAGCAGCGCTGCCCATGGTGGTGGTGTTGTTGTGTTTGTGTCGTTCGAAACCATCACATCGATTCTGTTCCATCCTCTCCAATTGCTCCAAGACACCTACAAGACATGCATTAACAGAACCAAGAGTGCCTTCCAAGGAAGCCAACTTGGTGTTGGTCTCAATCTGAGCCATCTCCAATTGACCAAGGCGCTCATTTGTGACATGAACATCTTCATCAAGGTGTTCAGCATGGAGCCTCACTTTGCGTTCAAAGTGTTGCAGCAAGGCTTTCGATCGAGGTGATTGTGGAGGGGTCCTTTCACCTTCTCCTACCATGGTTAGAATGCAGCAAGTGAATCATAAGAAAATATGTCCTATCAACTAACTGAATTAGGTGACAACAATTTTCATTCTCTCAGCATGTGCAATCGAGTTCTTACATGTCCTTACCTTGCTAGGCAGATGGTGTTGGCGACGACAAGAACAACACAAGTAGTAGCAAGTAGAACCCTGTGATGTTGTAGATAATTTGTGGAGCTGTAGGTGGCTTAAAAATCAAGGTACAGCTGGAACCATGTTAGTCAATGCAAGTTGAATAAGTGTTCAAAGATAGTACCACGCTGGTCCTAGGCTAACCCGTGCTAGAGACGCGAGCCTAGACACAAATGTTGTCACCGGACACTAGCAAACAATGGAAATGATGAGAGTAAATAGCATCAACTTAACCCTTCTTTTTTTGTTTCTTTCTTTCCTCCTTTTCCTTTCTTTTTCCTTTCTATTTTCTATTGTGTTTTCTTTTTCTTTTCTTTTCTTTTTGACAAGTAGCACAAATTGAACTTTTGCAATATGATTATAACAAGATTGCAACAAGTAGCATAGACTTTCTTTTACTAGGGATAAGGATTGCAACAAGTAGTACAAATATGCAATTTGAACTCTCTTATTTTCAAAACTGAGTGTACTCAGATTTGCACCAAAAGGATAGGTGCATAAGGTAGTGTTTGTGTAGGCGCGGCTGAAGGTGATGGTGGTGAGGGTTTTAGCGAAAAGGTGGAGAGAGCAGCGGTGCTTTTGGTGGTGGTGGTGGTGGTATTGGTGGAGATTGCAGCGGCTGAAGTGGGGGGAAAGGCAACAGCGGATTGTGTGGTGACTGAAATGTGACAAGAACTCGAAACTCTAAAGAATTAGAACCTAAGAACCAACACTTGACACCATGATGTAAACCACAAACTCAACACGCAAAGAACTAAGCTGATCAGCAAGGCTCAAACTTGTGTTTGGAATTTTAGTTTTATCCTATTTTTATATTTCTGGACTATAGGTAAAGTAATGAACGGTAAATCACTCACCAAAGAACCTTGCTATGATTACCACATGATGGGACAAGGGGTTGTTCCTGATCTTTTGGTGAGTGTGGATAAACTCGATTTGGGGTGGATTCGACGCTGGCTGTCCGACTACAACGACCACAAGGTTGCTGCGCCTTAGCAACAGGTACACCGGCTCCGATTATGATGTTCTTGCCATGCCAAGAACACCATGAACCTGCAAGCAACCAAGAATAAGCAAGAACAAGATGAACAAGCAAATAACTCATGGATTTAAGCCAAAGGCTGAATCTGAATCACAAGTTGGGGTCTTGAAACAAGCAAATCGGGTGGTCTAGCCGACACACGCGTTTACAAGGAGGAAGAAGCAGCTATCTTGCATCTAAACAAAACCCACCCTCATTCTGATGGATTTATAAGGAGGAGAGCACAAGGAGGAGTGGGAAACCCTAATCTAGGTGTCCCTCAATGGGCTCTAGTCAGTACAAGGCCTAGGCCCAAGCTGTAGGTCTATGTATCCTTTTGCTTGCTGCGCACAGCTTCGGAAGATTATGATAGTGGGGTTGGACCCATCTGAAAGAGGACGACGAGCTCTTTCCAACAAGTCAAAAACCAGCTTCATTGGATCTCGTATCAAGGAGTTATGGTATTTTTGATGGAGTGTTTCCTGCTGTCTCGAGATGAGCTGAGCGCCCTTAATGATGATTCCCACTTGTTCGGCTGCTCCATCCTCATCATGGGGTCTAAACATGAGGCAATGGGGTCTTGACCAACATTCCTAAGAATAAGACAATCATCACCATGATTTAGTAGCATCTAATTCTGAGACGAGTTTGTATGAACAACGAGGAATGACTTTACCTGATAATTAAGTTGTCGTGCTCGAGCTCTTGTCATCGGACCTTGTTGTGCAGCAGGTGTGGTTGTATCAATGGAAGGGATGTCCTCATCATCCTCCCCTTCTTGCACTTGAGTCGTCCTCGACTCTAGTTCATCCTCTTCTCCCAAATATGGCTTCAAATCTGCAATGTTAAATATGGGGCTAACCCCAAAAGCTACAGGTAGCTCCAGTTTGTACGCATTATCATTAATCCTTTCTAACACTTTCAAAGGACAATCGGCTCTAGGCAGCAACTTAGACTTTCAAAAATTAGGGAACCTATCTTTTCTCAAATGGATCCAAACTAGATCACCAGGTTCAAAAATGACATGTTTCTTCCCTTTGCTACCAACTAGTTTATACTTTGCATTCATGCACTCTATTTTATCTTTAGTGGTTTCATGCAATTTTAAGATCAGTTCAGCATGTTGTTTAGCATCAAAGTTCACTCGCTCTGAGGTCGGAAGATGTAACAAATCAATAGCAGCACATGGCACAAACCCATAAACAATCTCAAAAGGGCTTTTCTTAGTGGTAGAATGTTGTGAACGATTATAAGCAAACTCAACATGAGGCAAGCACTCTTCCCACATTTTTATGTTCTTTTTCAAAATAGCCCTAAGCAAAGTAGATAATGTTCTATTGACAACCTCAGTTTGGGGATGACAAGTAGTGGAAAATAAAAGCTTAGTCCCTAGCTTAGCCCACAAAGTTCTCCAAAAATGACTAAGAAATTTTGCATCCTGATCAGAAACAATGGTGTTAGGCACACCGTGCAATCGAACAATCTCACGAAAGAACAAATCAGCAACATGTGTAGCATCATCGCTCTTATGACATGGTATGAAATGTGCCATTTTAGAAAATCTGTCCACAACAACAAACACACTATCCCTCCCCTTCTTTGTTCTAGGCAGTCCTAAAACAAAGTCCATTGAAATATCTTTCCACGGTGCACTTGGAACAGGAAGAGGCATGTATAAACCATGAGGATTAAGGCGTGACTTAGCTTTCTGGCATGTTGTGTAGCGAGCAACAAACCTCTCCACGTCTCTCCTCATCTTGGGCCAAAAGAAATGACCAGCAAGGATGTCCTCTATCTTTTTCACACCAAAATGTCCCATGAGTCCTCCTCCATCGGGTACAAGATGATTGTAGGCGCCCATAACACTGTTTATGCTAGACGCATGTGGGAGGTTTTTTCGCATTCACCAAGTATGGCAAATGACGGCGCCGAGAACACTGTTGATGCCTAGAGGCATGGGGGGGGTTTACTGTGTTCACCTGGTATGGGAATTGATGTCGCCCACAACACTGTAGGGCAAACGTCGGCTCCCACAACACTGCTTGGGTTCTGACATGCCTGAAAGGTGGCAGGGCACCCTTCTAACATGTCCTGTTGGTACTGTCCTGTAGGTGTACAAGGTGCGGTCCTTGGTATTGTGGTTGACTTGAGCGCCCTACCTTACTTGCTCTGCCCGTTTCCTGGGTCCTCACCGAGCGGGCGCCCCCGGTCGGTTGGTCCCAATCGGCTCTGACTACGCCAGTCGGAGAAGGACGTAAGCAGAGGTTCGGTGCATCCCTAGTCGGAGACGCGGGTCAGAGTCGGAAGTGGCGTTCCTCCTTAGCTAGGCCTTCTGGTTGGAGAGGCGGGCCGGAGTCGGAAGCGGGCGCCATTCCTCCTTGCCTAGGCCTTCAGTCGGAGATTGGATCGCCCTTCTGGCTTGTCGTTAGTATTTAGGCCAGCCAAGGAGTTGCGCGTCATTCGCAACATCGTCCGTTGGGTCGAGCTTTTACTGGGAAGCAGGTCCATGAGGGACCCCTGGTTTATGAACCCGACACCATGCTTATCTGTACGTCTGCCCCATGCCTGACATGCCAGCCCTGACGCTTGACCTGCCCCCATCCACGAACCCCATCCCCATCTGTTCACCCCGCCTACGCAGGCGCACCCCCGCCCCGTCGTGCCCTCAACCACCGGCCCCAAGCACGCCGCGCGCCACGTCTGCCGGCCACTGCCTTGCTTCGCCCCATTGTCTGGTGCCCCTGACTCTCTGAACAGCATGAAACACGTGCTAGATGAAACACTTGAATGCAACATACGTCTGAAACAAATAAAACATCTAGAACATACACTTGCAACATATGTGTAAAAACATATGCAACATCCAGATAGATCACTTGCAACTTGCAACATGAAAACACTTGCTGCAATAGGAGACTAAAATAGATGAAACATTTTAGAATATACCGTTGCAACATATGTGTGAAAACATATGCAACATCAAGATTAAAATGATTGCAACATACGTCTGGAAAAAGATGAAACATTTTGAACGAACGCTTACAACATATGCGACATGTGTAACAACCCCTGATTTACTTTTGCAACATCCATATGAAACAATTACAATATACATCTAAAATGCCTGAAGCACTTGAAACAAACATACATATGCAACATAGGGGAAGGAAGGCTAGGCCGGTCGATTCCGGTCATCGGGGTCGAAGACGGCGGCGAGCGGCTGCGCGCGAGCACCACCGCCACTAGTACCAGACATGGCTTGGTGGTGACGGTGGGGGATGGGGGGCGAGGAGCGCCATGGCCGCCGAGTGGGGGGAACTCAGTCGCCGGGGTGAGAGAGGGTGGCGCCAAGGGTGGGGAAGAGCTGCCCACTCGCTTGCAGCACCGCCGTGCCACCTCCATGGATCTTGTCGTGCTCCATTTATCTCACCGGGGTGGGGGAGAGGGCCATCAGATCTGTGGCATTGGGGGCTCCCGGTAGGTGAGGACGCTGGGGTGGGGGAAGGGGAGCCGCCAGGGTGGGGGAGGAGGACGTCAGGGTGGGAAAGTGCGCGCACCAAGGTGGGCAAGCGAGAGAGAGAGAGAGAGAGAGAGAGAGAGAGAGAGAGAGAGAGAGAGAGAGAGAGAGAGAGAGAGAGAGAGAGAGCGGAGTAGCAGGGAAGCATGAGAGAGGAGCTCGTTGGACAGGCGGCACGCGCGGAGCAAGTCGAGGCGGCCAGGAATTGATTTTGGAGAGAATTATGTATTTGTCACTGAAATAAATCAGTCTTTCGTATTTGGCACTTAAAATTTGAACTTTCTTATCTAGCACCAAGTTAAAATTTCCTTCCCTATATGGCATTACCGTCCATTTCATCCATTCATCTGTTAGTTGACTATTTTGACAGTGTCAGTTTTTTCTTAGTGTGACCAACATACCCTCTGTTACTCATGCATCCAATTTCTCCCTAGACTTTTCGAGCGACCGAGCGCTCCTGTCTCCCGTGAGTCCATGACCTTCTTCCCTGAAAAAAAACACCAAACCCTAGATTGATGGAAGGAGGAGAGGATGATGGAGCAGAGGATGTTGCGGTCGTCGGCGCCTAGCACCAGCTGCACGTGCCCTCTAGCGCGGCGACCTCACCCGGCGGGGCCGACGCTCCGGCCATCCCGCGGTGTGGCGGAGGCAGCGTGGCCCCTCCGGGAAGCCAGCAGCGTGGCAGAGGCGACGCGGCGGCGGCTCCCGATGCACAGGCCACATGGCAGCCTCCCTAGGCCAGATCAGGAGGATTGTGGGGGGCATGTTCTTGGATCTAGAACGGGACAGAGTTTTCTTGCACTTGTTATTTCTGAGATTTGCAATGCTTTTTTTTTGTGCTAACCCCTGCTACATATCCAAAAGCTTGGGAAGACAAGCAGTGCACCCAGCGAAGTCCTTTATTGAATACTCCCTCCATCCCTAAACGTCCGTCGTTTTCGCTTCCCGAAAAACAACTTTGACTAAATATATATTAAAAAATATTAATAGTTATAATACATAATTAGTATCATTGGATAGATATTTAAATTTAGTTTTTTAATAAATATATTTGAAGATAGAAATATTATATGTATTTTCTATAAATCGAGTCAAAGTTATCGACATGTAAATCGTGACGACAAACATTTAGGGACAGAGGGAGTAATTCGTAGTTTCGGTGATTGAGCGAGAAATATGAGTATTTGTATACTTCTGATGTTCAATTGTGGAGAACTCTAGATGATTGGCTAGCTGTGACACCAGATGCTCAAACATGTACTATTCTAAGCATTTGTGGAGAAATATAGGTTTGTTGTTGTCTTCATGTCTTGCGATGATCTGACAAGAATATAGGACCGACCAAACTAAGATGAGCGGGCTGCTAAACTGCATCAAACAATTTTTGACCAAGCTAACTAGACAGGGCAAATCCCTCCCGTGCTAAGCCTACCCCAGCGGGACCAGCTCTTGCCTTAGAATTTAGAATTTATTATTTATTTATTTGCAAACTTCGATTATTAAAATCTCATATTTTAGTTCACAATATATTTATGATATTTATAATTTTCTTATTTGACAACCTATCCATCTATTATTTTTCTATTTAGCATATTTCTGCTACAAAGAAGGGCATTCATGTCATTTTACCAACCACTTGACGCCGTTACTGACCCAAATGGACGACAGTGCTATTTAGGGAATGAAATTTCAACTTGGTGCCAAATAAGAAAGTTTAAATTTTTTAGTGCCAAATACGGAAGACTGATTTGTTTCAGTGCCAAATACATTATTCTCCCTTGATTTTGTTTGTTTATTTATTTATTTATTAGGCCAGCGGCGCTTGCGGTAGTGAGGTAAAGCTGTGGTGCACGTCATGCCACGCGTCAGGAGTGAAGTCGCTGGCGTCGGACGTCCTATTTATAGCACTACTATCGATCAAATCACGCTATGCAGTGAACTTAAAATTAAAATTGTGTAAACTTATCAGTGTCTTAAGCTTCGCCTAAACTCTTTTGGAGCACTGGGTCCCCTATTGGGCGGGCTTGCTCATTACTTCATACTAAATGTACATACGCAATCATGACGTCATATCAGTGTGCGGTCCCGTTGGGTACAACTTCTCTAGTAAGCTTTAGGAGCTGTTTGGTATAGTTTTTTTTTTTGTAAAATGGGTGAAAAAAATCTCCTCACAAATGGAGTAGAAAAAAGCCCGGTTTTACAAGGGATGGACGCTCCAATGGGCACCCAACGTTGCCGCGAGTGCAACCGGGACAGGTGAGACCAGCATGGGAAGGGGCGACGACGCGGCGGCGGGGAGGGGCATAGGCGAGGCCGGCACAGGGAAAGGCAGAGGCGGTGCTCCCATACGAGGAGGAGCCGAAGTGGCGTGCTAGTGCGGGGAGGGGCTGGGCGGATGAGTCGGAGCGTGGGGTGGGCGGATGAGTCGGTGATTTGAGGTGAGATCAGATCATTTGATGTCCTTGCTGGTCTGTTGAAAATTAGAATTGAGATCTGCAAAGCATACCGAAACTTGTGGGCTTGGAACATCGATTTTTCTAATCGAATTTTGCAAATCTACTTTTTGTGAACCCAGGTATGCTTAGATAAAACGGATTTATATTATTTTTTTTGGCATTCTTCGTAGATATAAAATTCGCCTCATTTTGAGTCCAGATACAAAAGTTATGATTGTTTTAAATAAGGCTGTCCGAATCGAAGTTTTATGTGGACATGGGATGCAAATCAATGGTGATACGGGATGGCGGTGGGTGGAGGGATCAACACAAACTAGAAAAAGAACGCGATCTAAACCAGCAACAAAACCTTGACCTAGGAGACAAACTCAACACGGCGTTATCTGAAAACTGAATTATGCAAAGGCTATAGCACATATGGTTGTATGACAGAAAATAAATATGATAGTGGACTATGGGACGAAAATGAAACACTCTCAAAATATGGTAAGATGCGAACCTAGCGGTATAGCTAAAGCTCTGATTACGACTTAATAATGATCTTGTACCCCAAGATGGGTCTTGCATGGTGTATCCACGGCCACGTAAGATGTCTCTCCAAGGTTCATAGAATCCTCAAAGTTTTCCCTAAGCACGTGTTAGGTAACAACAAATTCTTATTTATGTTGTTGTATAAACATAGGAATGAGCTCACCTTATCCACGTAAGATGTCTCTCCAAGGTTCATAGAATCCTCAAAGTTTTCCCTAAACACATTGAAAGTGCCGATGTTAGGTAACAACAAATTCTTATTTATGTTGATGTATAAACATAGGAATGAGCTCACCTTGTCTTTAACTTTCATATGCTTATTTATATGTGTCATGTCCTCGTCACATGGGTTTATATACCTACACATGGATATAAGTAGGAATGGATTCGGCCGCAATGAATGGAATACGGATAGCACCATTTACTACATTTTATTTCGAATCCAGTTATCAGATACGAATACAGATATTATCGGATATGAATGTAAAACAAACGTCTATTTGGATATTTACTAGATTTTGACGAATAGCACCATTTACTACATTTTAATTTGAATCCAGTTATCACATACGAATACAGATATTATCGGATACGAACGCAAAACAGATGTGTCGAATTTGGATTTGCATTCGGATATATCTATTTGCTTGTCAATAGTTTAAATAGAATAAAATCATTATGCCTATAAATGATATGATTATATAACAACGGTAGATAATGAAAACTCATAAAATCATTATTCCTGAAGGCATTGTCATGGCAACTGGCATCACGTCTAGCACTCCTCGTCCGGTGATGGCAACCTTTTGCGTTATTTGGGAAGTCGGAGCTGCCGTCCTGTTGACGAGCTTGGCAACGAAGGCGTATCTGGTTTGTGGCTGAGTCATTGAGAACTTTATAGAATTCGTTTTCTCTAGCCGCTGCTGGACTAGAGCTCATGGCTGAGCTCGTAGTTGTAGGTGTGATACAAGTTGTGTAGCCGACAAAAGTAGCGTTTGCATCGTTTTCGGTCCTAGTTTTCCTTATAAATGAGGTCAATTCTCTTCTTATTGATATAAAAGCCGAAATATATGTTCTCGGATCTTTTAAACAAAAGACAACTCATAAAATAACATATATAATAAACAATAAATATATCAATAATTAAATATATAAAAAATCAATAAAACTATAAATACATACTCCCTTCATCCCATAATAAGTGCACTTCTAGAGTTTAAAATTTGTCCCAAAATAAATGTACCACTAGATATGAGATAACCTAATTCTAGTTGTCTATTTCTACTTTTTTTCCCGAAGTGCAATGATTACATCTTTATAGAGAGATATATGTAATTTTCTCACTAACATTGACGAGAGAATTACCTATAAGGCTCCGTGAAACTCACTTATACCTTTTATGGCCCTGAAAAGTTCAAAATTTCTTGTATGGCCCTGTGTTCAAATTTTAGTGCCCTATACGACACTACCGTCACTTTTGGAGGCTAACACCGTTAAGTGTCCATGCGAAATGACCAGAATAACCCTGCCGTAGAAAATGTACTGGTTCCTTATATGACACTGCTTCATATGATGTTGTTCCCTCTATGACACTGCCTATGTCTATGATTTATTTAGTCATTAAAATTCATCCATATTATATTAATATGGTTAAAAATTTGCAAATGATTTTGTTTTTCTAATATGCGCCACTGGCAACCCCCGCACGCTGGAGGCCGCGCACCCCTGCTGGTTGTGCCCCAGCCAACACCCGCCCGCAGGAGGTCACGCGCCCCTCTCCTGGCGACCACGTGCACCGGCCGCGGCTCCGGCCTGGTGGCTGCCTGCCCCGACCGTGGATCCGACCTGGTCCTCACTGGCCACGCCCCTCTCCCGTCTCCACACGACGTTCAGTAGAGAAGACGTTGCGTTTCATGTTCTGGCTTGTTTCAGCCACAGGGTCATTTTTGGTCACTTTCAGATTGGTCTGACAAGGATGGCCCATGTTTTTAATGATCATCTTTAACAGAAGTGATAGTAGTGTCATAATGGGCACTGAAATTCGAACACAAGACCATACAAAGAATTTGGAACTTTTCAGGGCCACAGAAGATATAAGTGAGTTTCACAGGGCCTCATAGGTAATTCTCTCAACGTTGACATCTTCACCAAAACTCTAGAAATGCACTTATTTTGGGATGGAGTGAATATTTAAATAGTTTAAAATATATTTAAATAATTTCATCAACATGTGAATAACTAATGTACTCAAAATTAGTATAATTAGCCATATCAAAATTAACCTTTATATATTGTTAATAATAATAAAACCCATATAATGTTATTAGCCATATAGGTAAGTTGCGAATAGTTTAAATGATACATATTATTTGTTATACTAAAATTAATATTATTTACATTACTAATTAGTCATAGATATAAGTTTTGATAGTTTCATGGGTACTTTGTATTTGCATATACGAATAATAGTGTTCCACAAGGTGCCATTCCATGGACACCTAGGGGCGCTCTGGACAAGCCATCCCTGGTGTCCCTATGCGCAGACCCATGAAGGTAGGGATGTTGAGCAGTGGGGGGAGGTGGCATGGGTGGCAAGGAGCAGGCGGGGTGTGGATGTCCGGTGGCAAAGGCCGGTGCTATGGACGGCGGTGGAGACGGTAGATGTGTGATCGTGCATCAGTAGACACAGCAGGTGCAGTTAGAGGAGGCGGATGGCGGTGGAGATGGCAGGCGCAACCTAGAGGAGGCAGACGGCAGCGAAGACGAAGGGAGGAGGCAGGCGGCGGCAAAGACAAAGGTATGCAGAGAGAAAATAAAGTTAGGGACTCGGGTGCATCATGCGTGTGAATGGAAGGAGGCAGAGGGATAAGATGGGGTTCGATAAGGTGGACTGGGCTCTTTGATAGGCCTTTCTGTCCAACTTTTAGTCCACACGTCTCCTATTTTTTCTTTTTATTTAAGGTGCTTTAAGGTAATATATGTATGCGTATAAAAAAACATAGGAACCACCTTCAAAACGCCTAGGTGCGCCTACGTTAGGGATGGATTTCGAATATGGATTTGGATACCACTATTTATCATATTTTTCGAATTCGATTGAAAATTGCTAGATACTAATACAAAACGGATATCTTGAATTCAAATTTGAATTCGGATATCTACTTGATTTTGAAGATAACATGTATCTATTTGCTTATCGATAAAACTAGAAGCATACCCCACGCGTTGCCGCGGGATTTTCTTAAAAGTAAATCTCTTATATATATAGTATTACTATATGGTATTCTGTATATTGTGTATATATATGAATTTGACTTATATATTATTTTATTGTATCAGATCTGTTAAAAAATCGGTAAGTTAATAGAAGAAAAACCAATAAAATATTTGATCACATTATAGAAGAATAGGTGATGAAACAAATAGCATATGTAGCTGATTTGTACGTTAATAGACTAAAGATTAAAAGTATTACGCATAATAGAGATGACATGGATATTTTTTATAATTAATAAGAGATAACATGGATATAGCTTGCAAGTTAGTGGGTCATTTAGTGGGGAATGATGTGGACATCTTTCATAAAGAGATAGAACATTTAGTGGAGTCACTTAGTGAGGAATGACGTGAACGTCTTACATGAAGAAATAAAACATCTAGTGAGATTTAATTTTATAAGAGTATATAGATCATTATGTTGAAGAGATTTAAAGTACCCTCTCTGTCCCGCTTTGTGTGTTGCTGTGGCAGGCGGTACTTGTGTCCACGTTTATAGCTTGTGCAGTGTACCTAGACCCTCTCTCTGTCCCCATTCATTTCATCTATGTTGTAACTTGTCAGAAGCCAAAACAACTCTGATAAAGGGACATAGGGAGTATAGCTCTATAACACCATGGATAAACACAACTACCAAAAATAAAATATTTTTATCAATATTTCAATAATTAAATATATAAACTATAAGAAAATTATAGATAATGTATATTAATTACTAAATTTAAATAAATAAAAAATTCTAGAAGTATATAAATAAAATAAAATACTAATTAATATGATTAGCCATGTAAAAATTAATTAAATTTAAGATTTATATACCATTAATAATATTAAAATTATATTAGCTATAGATAACTTTAAAATAATGATACTCCCTCGGTCCATAAAAGAATGCAATTTTCACATTTCGAGGAGTCAAATAGTTTGAAGTTTAACTGAAATTATATAAAAAATTAATAATATTCATGGGACAAAATTAGTTATAGAATATATTTTCATAATAATTTTATTTGAAAACATAAATGCTAATACTATTTACTATGAATTTGGTTAAACTTGAGCCAGTTTGACTGGCACGATTCCTATAATTGTATTCTTTCTTAGGTGGAGGGAGTACATATCATTTGTTATATTAAAATTATTTCTATTTACATATTTAATTAGTCATACTTATAAATTTAGATGGTTTCAAAATAATTTGTACTTCGCATATAACAGATATTTCATATTTTATCAAATACGAACGTGGAATCGGATAGAGAATAATCTTCTAAAACAAATACGTATACATCCATTTAACATCTATATTTAAATAGAATATGAATATGGATATCCATATTTACACTAAAAAGATACAGATATCAGATCTTTCAAATATCTAGACATCCGCATCCATTCTAATCTAGGCTTCACCTAAGCTCTAGGCGGAGGGTTAACGCCTACCTGCGTCTAGCGCCTAAAGCAACCCCGACGAATAATGTCGGATGTTTTATATTTTTTTAATACGAACATAAAATCTGATAGAGAAAAAAATCATAAAAAACAAAAATACAAATAAACCTATTTAATATCTATATTAAGATCGAATACGAATACAGATATTCATATTGACGTTAAAACAAATACAAATATTATATGTTTAAGATCTTTTAACATCCAGATCCATCTCTAGTCTAGATGTAAGTTTCTTAGCGAGTATCTATTTAATATTTATATTACAATCGAATACAGGAACACAGATATTCATATTGACGTTAAAACAAATACAAATATTATGTTTATCTTTTAACATCCAGATCCATCTCTAGTCTAGATGTAAGTTTCTTAGTGAGTGCCAAAAATCCAGATGCTGCATTTGGATGGAGATTGGGACAAGGATAGAGATAGAAATATCCCACCCTACAAAGGGTAATACTGTATACTAGCCATCCATTCTTTACGCCTCATTTTATCTTAGCCGTTCATCTATTTTTCTTTCTCAATCTCACTCCCTATGTCCCTGCATTGTATGCAAACCTCACATGATGGATTTGATAAAGAATGGGTGATACCTAGGGATGAAAACGGATTGGATACGGACAGATATCACCGATATTACATTTGTTTTCATATTTCTGTCCGGATTCGGATTCGAATACGGATAGTGTCAACTATGTCGGATATGATACGATTGGATATCGACATCATAAATATGCGATTTGAGTATTCGGATATGGATACGGTATCGGATGTTGGATATCCGGACTCGGATACGGACAAACCTCAACCCCTCTAAACGGATTCGATTTCGAATACGGTCGAAAAATATCCGTACCGTTTTCGTCCCTAGACCCATCGGGTATAAACCCACTCTATCCCTACCTACATCCAGTGCTGGGGTCCACAACGCAGAGGCACGCCCCCTTCCTAGCCGGGACCACCACAAAACCTCCCGCCGCTCCACGGAACACGGGCAGAGAGATAGAGAGAGGAACGAACGGTGCAGCGTGGAAGGCAAGGCGGCGAGTAGTAACAGCAGCAGCAGCAGCGCCGCAGCGGCCAGCGCGGGCGAGAGCGCCCCCGGACCTCTCTTGTGTCTCTCATCACGCTCCCCCTCCTCCCTCTTCGCTTTACTACGCCTTCTCTCTCTCTCTTTCTCTCTCTATCTCTTGTCTCTTCCCTCCTTTTCCACCCGGCGACGGCGAGCGAGAACTGCCGGACCCCAAAAGAGGCCGCATTCTTGTTGCTTTCTGAACCTTCTTTACTTTGTCCTCAAATGGCCTCGTCGCCCCCTTCACATCTCCCTTCACCATAGGCGCCGCACAGGCACCTCTGCCCTCTGCTCCTGCCCCTGCAAGCTCCTCCCTTTCTCGCCTCTTGGTTCTTGCTCTGTCAGCCCAGAGGCAGAGAAAGCAAGCAAGCAAGCAATGGTGGCCATGGCGGCGCCAGGGCGAGCGGCGCTCCTGGCCGTCGCGCTCCTCTTCGGCGCCTTCTTCCCGTCCGCGTCCGCCGCGTCCTCCTACCCCGCAAGTGAGCTCCTTTCGAGGCGCCACCGTCTGGTTCGCTTCGCTTCCTCCGCTGATTAAGTTTTATTCCGCGTCGGGTGGCAGGGATTGCGGGCAGGCTCCTGTCCACCACGGCGTCGGCGGTGGCCAAGCAGCTGTGGTCGCTCAAATCGGCCGCCACCAAGACGGGTAATCGCCTGCCCGTGGCGTCGTCATTTCCCGCTCCGATTCTCGGCTTATTCACTCGCTTTTTGTCACCGGGTGTGCCCTGCTCCGGCTCAGCGACGGCGGCCGTGGCGGGGCGGTCCATGGTGCGGTACGAGGGCGGGTACGCGGTGGACACGGTGTTCGACGGCAGCAAGCTGGGGATCGAGCCGCACGCCGTCGAGATCACCCCGGCCGGCGACCTCCTCGTGCTCGACTCCATCAACAGCAACATCTACAGGATCCAGCTGCCGCTGTCACCATGTGAGCACGCTCTGCCTCCGACCACTCCCCTGTCCTTTTTCAGGTTTTTCAGTCTTCATGGGATTCTGCTAAGTGTGCTTCCCCTCTCGATGATGTGAGTAGTGACTGAGGAGTTCTGGGTGGTTGGTAGGGGCTCATGTTGCATGCTAACTTCATCAAGGGCTGTTCCTCGATTGCGAAATGACTGTTATTTTCTTCATTGCTAGTAAACCTCGTATGGACAATATGACATGATAGTTCTTTGCCACCTTTGTCACTTTCAGTCCTCATGTTTGTGGCGTCATTGTTCAGGAGTTTTTTTTCCCCCTTCACTTCCCTTTGTTTATGTACTGTTTGTTTACTTCCTCGGTTTCACATGTCAGAAGTCGAGCAAATAGACCATGACTTTTTGCTCACTAGGAAAAATGTTTGTATGAATTGGTTGCCTGAAATTGTTTGCAATATCTCTGAAAAATGTCTCATGTCACTAAAGGTAGGTGCCACTTGGAATTTTTACACTGCAACTTCACTATGAGCAAATGCTATATCAGTCACACTTCCCTCACTGCAACAAGATGGCTTGTATTTTAGGAAGTGAAGTTGTCATTCATGTTACTTTTAGCATAAGATGCTTCCTGGATTATATCCAATCAATTCGATTCTGATGGATCTTCTGAAAATGGATCTAACAATGCAGATAGCAGACTAAAGCTCCTTGCTGGTTCTCCAGAAGGTTTATCTGGCCATGTAGATGGAAGGCTGAGAGAAGCGAGGATGAACCATCCTAAGGGTTTCACTGTGGACGATAAGGGCAACATTTATGTTGCAGACGCTATGAACATGGCAATAAGAAAGATCAGTGATACAGGTAAGCTAAAATGTCCCATTCTGAGGTAGTCCACATGGCATTGTCTGGTCCCCCAGGCACCCTCTGTTTGTTCTGTGGTTTTCCTGGAGCTTCTCCAGCACTTATTAACTACTTGTGCCCAAAATTGCATCCCGAACGAGGTATGCTGTCAGTGTGCCTAAAAATTGTTTCTCCAGCAGTTATTTAGTAATAGATACCTAGAGGTTGTACAACAACAACAACAACAACAACAACAAAGCCTTTAAGTCCCAAACAAGTTGGGGTAGGCTAGAATTGAAACCCAACAGAAACAATCAAGGTTCAGGCACGTGAATAGCTGTCTTCCAAGCACTCCTATCTAAGGCTAAGTCTTTAGGTATATTCCATCCTTTCAAGTCTCCTTTTATTGCCTCTACCCAAGTCAACTTCGGTCTTCCTCTGCCTCTCTTCACGTTACTATCCTGACTTAGGATTCCACTACGCACCGGTGCATCTGGAGGTCTCCGTTGCACATGTCCAAACCATCTCAACCGGTGTTGGACAAGCTTTTCTTCAATTGGCGCTACCCCTAATCTCTCACGTATATCATCGTTCCGAACTCGATCCCTTCTTGTATGACCGCAAATCCAACGCAACATACGCATTTCCGCGACACTTAGCTGTTGAATATGTCGTCTTTTCGTAGGCCAGATACCTAGAGGTTGTGCTAAAGGGAAATCTAACCAGCATTCTACTCTTGTCTCTTGACTAGCAATATAGTTTGGTTCAAATTTCTACAATCATTTGACCTTCACTGTTGATTTTCTGTTCAAATTCTTTTAGCACATTCATGTTTCTCTTGTAACTAATTTCCTTCAGAATGAACT
Source organism: Miscanthus floridulus (assembly GCF_019320115.1). Classification (NCBI taxonomy): domain Eukaryota; kingdom Viridiplantae; phylum Streptophyta; class Magnoliopsida; order Poales; family Poaceae; genus Miscanthus; species Miscanthus floridulus. The sequence continues at coordinate 46,295,794 of NC_089597.1, forward strand.
AATCAATTTACTTTCTTCGGTAGAGATTACCACTAATTGAATCTAGGTTTAGGTAAAATTTGTTTGGAACTTCTTCTGGAGCTATCTATTGTAAATATCCTTGTTTTTTATATTGTAGATTAAGTTCTGACATATTGTATTATAATATTTAGGGGTTACAACCATTGCTGGGGGAAAATCAAATAGAGGAGGGCACATAGATGGGCCCAGTTATGATGCAAAATTCTCAACTGATTTTGAGATCCAGTACATCAGTAGTAGCTGCTCTCTCTTGGTCATTGATAGAGGAAACCAAGCAATTCGAGAGATTCCACTCAACGATGATGACTGTGCATATCAGTATGAAGCTGGTTTTCCACTAGGTACATTGCACTTAACCTCTCCACTCGTATTACTTGACCATATTTTACTTCTGCTCTGTAAAGTCAGTCATATAGGCACTGCATTCAGTGCTCAAATGACATAGCAAAAATGAATACAGGGTTTGAATAGTAATTACTTTTGATTTTGAATGCTCACAGGGTTTGCATTGCTTTGTGCTGCTGGTTTCTTTGGTTATATGCTTGCATTGGTCCAACGCCGGCTTTTAGGGATGGCATCAACAACAGATGTAAGTTTGTCATACTTTTCTTTATCTCTATCACCTCCCCCCCCCAACAAACAAAAAAAAAACAAAAAAAGAGAAAAGAAAAGGTGACATAGGCACATTGGTACATTTGCTGTCAACAAGTAAAATTTATAACTAGTGTGTGGACCACAGTTTGTAGGCTTGCTGTAAACCAGCACATTGGTACATGCATATTTCACCATCACCATCAACCTTTGGCTACGCTACAGCTCATATTCTTATATACATAATCTTGCGGCTGCAGCCTGTGCACTCGATATGTCTGATACCAATCCCCACAGCTACTAGAACTGGATGTGTGTCATAACAGTTAAAATGCAAATCTTTTATGGTTCAAGTAATAGATGTTTAGATGATATTTCAGCTTTAGATAACTGATTTTGTTAGTTAGGTAATTGAACAATGATAATGTATTGATTCTGAGGACACATCTATAGAAGAGTGCATAAAAAATAAATGACAGTTTAATTTGTTATTATCGTATTTTAGACCATAATTAAAGTACAAATGATGACAAAATGCATTATCTTTGCTATGTCACTCATGTATTAATTTACAGTTGCATCTTTATTAAACTAAAATTTTAGCTCACAGGAACCTCAAGCGCCTCCAAGACCCAGCATTGCAAGTATCCCTCCATACCAGAAGCCTTTAAATCCTTATGTTTGTCAACCATTCATCCCAAGAGAAGAAACTGCAAAACAGGAAACTGAAGAGGGGTTGTTCACCTCAGCTGGCAAACTCATTGGAGGGGCAAAATCATCTGTGGCTGAGATATTTGGTTTCAAGAAGAAGCGCGTGAGCAGCCCATACCATCAGCAGCAACGAAGAGCCAACCCTTGGCCAGTGCAAGAAAGCTATGCCATCCCACATGATGAACACCCTCCAGCACTGGACCCAAGAGCACCAACCCCTCAGAAGAACTACAGCTTGATGACAAAGGAGCCCGAGAAGATCCACTACGTCCGCCATGGGCACCCGTATTTCAATAGCTGGGACGGTCACCGTCATCCTCAGCAGCAGCCGGACCCGCAACTGTATCACCAGCAGCAGCACCTGCAGCAGCACAGGCAGTACTCTGCAGGCCCACAGACATTTTTCGAGCAGAGCTGTGAGGCTACAAATGAGATCGTCTTTGGCGCGGTCCAGGAGGTGGACAGCAAGCAGCGCATGGTCGAGATCAAGGCCGTGAACTATGGAGACACATTCTATGAGCAGTACGGAATGCGCTACCGCAACAATTTCATTGGCTACAATAACAATAACAGTAACAACTATTGAAAAGCCTGTCTATTTCTTTAATTTTCCCTGCCTCCTGTTTTTTGCCCGTCTTAGTTACATGGTTAGATGTACTGGTTGTCTCCTTATTTGCAACCCTCCACATTCCCTGTAACAGAAAATAGAAAGTGGAGGCAGCAGAAGCTATCTCCTGTTTTGACTTGTACAATGGGGAAACTGGGTGTTGGAAGTACATCGTGATTATATCTTCCTTAGACTATCTGATGTATGTATTTTACTGACATATTTCAGATTTCAGACTAGTAGGTACAGCAATAACTTCTTACATTCCTGCAGTTTTATGGTTAAGATGTGTTGTGAATTGTGATTCCATGGAAGTATGCCTTCCTGACCACCTGGTCTACCAAGGTGGATAAGAACTAATGGCATCTGAGAGCTGCCAAACTTGCCTTGCTTCATGCTGCCTGGTGATTGCTTCAATCTGAAGTCACACCACATTGACTGCCACAGGCACCTGTTCCTTGGATGCCTGTAGCATTTGAGATTATGGGAACGATGCCAGTTACAGGCGATGGATATCACCGAGCCTCCAGGCCCCGTGATGGCACTGAATGCGTTCACCTAAAGAGGACAATCAGGAGACAAACAGACTCTGTGGACGGTGGTCATTCTTCAGAGCTACGTGAACAGTTTTATTGGCAAGGGTGTGGTTCTGATGACAGGTAGGCCCTAATTTTCAAAATGAAAAAAAGACAGGCGGGTCCAGCACGGCGAATACGTAGGCAATCACATGAAAACAGGAGCCAGGTCCAGCACGGCAAATACGTAGGCAATCAAATGAAAACAGGAGCCAATCAAGATGAAAAATGGGATTACCTGCTGCCAGTGATGCCAGGTAGCGTTGTTGCTATCGGAGAAATGAAGGTGCCCTGGCTAAGGAGGATAATTCTGGCCGTCTAGGACCATTGTTAGCTGGGGTGTGGGCTACAGACATTGAGACATACTGTGTCTGAGCTCTGATTACATCGTGATAGGGAAAAGACTGACTATGAGTCTATGACATGTTTCTGACACCTAAGGCAAGCTTGATGCAGAATCAGCGTGAAAACAGGTCCCTGGAAAATTTGAGAAAAAAAGAAGGAACTGATTGTTTTATCATATGCTTTTTAATCTACAATGAGAAACATTGGATCGAAACATTCGAAATGCAAAATATATGGTGATCATACGTTTTTTAATCTACAATGGGAAACATTGGAAATGCAAAATATATGGTGAAAGTAACTCTTCCGACCTGGTTGAATTGAACTGGTTCCTATCTACGTCACAATTCAGCATAAATGTGTGTTGGTTCAACAAGAGAGCTTCGGTTCCCTGCACTACTGCCTACTAGTGCCATAACAATTGTTGGATTTCTTTGTGCTGACATGCTTGCTATTGCTAGGTTATTAGGTAGCTACCCTATAAAAGAAAAAGAAAAAAAGTTGCTTCATTATGAATTACAACTTGCTTCATCTTCTGTAATATGTACATTTAACTGTTCATCTGGTTATTGTCTCCTCTAGATACATCTGGGATTGATCCAAATATCTGAACCATCAGGCTGCCAGCTGAAAGAAAAAAGAACCAATCAACTTCTATATTTAAAAACATGAAGCTACTGCAGAAAAAACTAAAGACCAAGGCTCAAGGTCAACTTCTCCATCTAAAGTTTTAAACCCATCAAGATACTTGCAGAAAAAAAAAACAAATGATCAAGGAGTCGAGATGCAAGCTTCTCAGCTTCTTCAACAATTAAACATGAAAATTACAATGAAGGGAAATTTATGATCCATAATGTCATTGACAACACAGTGAATATGTTTTTACCTATGATGAAGATAGCCCCGACAAGTCCTGTCACGCCCCATCTCTCACCAAGCATTGCCCATGCAAAAGCAGCACCCCATACAGGTTCCAGACCATAAATAATTGCAGTTTCTGTAGCTGATACATCACGCATAGCCGCCACCTGAAAGAAAAAAGGAGAGAAATTCCACAAAATCAGCAGTGATAACCAAAATGACCTCATGCAAGAGAATAGCTGATTTGATGACAACAAAACTAACCTCTGCCAATAAACAAAACGCAGTTGAGAATATGCCTGTGTATAGAATTGCTGGCCAAGGAAACAACATCACCATACCAAATAACTCTGATGGTGGCCATGTTTTGAAATTCCAGTTTTGCACGTTTCGTGTGAAGCATTTAAAAATATATGACGCTGCTGATAGGATTGCTACAACAAACACCTGGTTTTACACTTGTTTAAGAACCTTGTCCAGAGGAACAGAAAAGAACTCGCATAACTGAGGTAATGAGTCTTAGTCAGAATACTAACCTCACATCCAACAAGAGTTAAGAAATTTTCTTTCTTTATATTTCTGGAAATATGCTCAGTTCTGAGCATATGAATTGCAAAAGAAAAGGTGCTCACGAGGTTCAGAAGATCACCAACCTGATGGAAGCATGGTATGAGATCATGAGAACATTAATCAATATGGCAGGCGCAATCCGTAGTGGTGTAGTTCTCAAAATATTCAAATTACTATAGCAGCGATTAATGAGTTAAAACTTTGAAGACAACAGTAACCTTGACAGAGCACAGTGTCATAGGCCATAAGACAAGCAGACAAAAGGTCCAGACAAACATGTTAACCTGTCGATGTAGATAATCCGACTTACACATGGCGGAGAACCACTTAGCTCCAGTATAGCAACACCAAGAAGTGATAAAAATGCTCCAAACCATGTATGAGCAGGTACTTCTGCTCCAATAAGACCATCCAAGAAAGGGACAATGATCACCTGCAACAATTTGAATAAAGAATAGTGATGTGATCATATTCATACGTTTTAGGGAAGGCATTATTGTTGTAGAGTTCTTGAAAAGAGTTCTTACAGTGAGTGCAGAAATGAAAGATGCACGCCCAGCATCAGCTGTAACTAACCCCATAGCCTGAGCCAGGTAGGCCAAGCTTACCCAAATGCCCAACTCTAGTCCTCCAAAAAAGATTTGCATATCCCTCAGCGATTTTAGTAACAGCGGCACAAAAGGGATGGCTGCTATAGTGAACCTTAACATATTGAAAAGGTCAGGGTCCAAAAGAGCCTCCGCCTGTTTCACAACTGAAATGTTGCTAGCTGAAATAAATAAATTGAGTCTTAGCTGAAAATGTAAGAGGAAATCAGCATGCAGAGTAACTACCAGAACCAGTTCAAACACAAAGCAGACCCTTGTAAGAAAAACACACACACAAAGCAGATGATAAGGTACAGCAACTTTTGCATGCTGATTAGTATGTAAATATAAGAAATGTAGAATAAACTGAACCAAATGAAACGAAGTGGCCACATCATTCAACAAAAGGATCAATGAATTTGACCAAAGGAATACACTGCAAAAGCTCTCACACGAATGAAGCCTGTAGTAGGTTCACCATTCATATAGGTAAATTTGATGGCTACATTAATCCCCAGAGAAAAAAAATCAATCACTCACGATATTTATATCCGTGGCAAAACTCAGGGAAATTCAGCACAGAAGAAACAACCCCCATCCCATACCCGCCTCACCATTTTCTTGTCAACCATAACATCGAACAGGTGAACCATTTTCTTGTCAACCATAACATCGAACAGGTGAGGTGCAAACATAAACGACCCTCCGTCTCCAGTAGGCGAGGTGAGGCGAGGCTCTGTACGAACGTACCAAATATAAGGGTGACCAGATTGAGTAGTACGAGGCTCCGGGCCTTCCTGGGCACCCAAGACGCCACCTTCCGCCACGCAGCGCGCGCCCTCCGCCTCGCCGACCACAGGGCCGTCCGCGGGGGTGATGGGTCCTCAGTTTCAGCTTCAGGGCCAGCGGACTCGCCCATTCCTGGCCGCACCGCCTTCCACCTGCCGATCTCATCCGGCGGCTTATTTTTCGATGACCGCTTCGCGGGAGGGACTGGGTGTGGGGAATCCCTGGACGGAGAGCCGGAGAAGGCAGCGGCCGACGGCTGAAGGAGGTGCCTCCGTCCTGATGATGTCGTCGCGGGGATGCGGGGGCGACGGCGAATGAGAGGTGCTCCTGGTTGAAGGCAGGGGCGCCATGGACGGGAAGAGCTCGGATGCTTGGGAAGGAACATCTAGCCGGAGCTCGGAGGAGAAGGTTCCGGAAGGAGGCGATGCGCGAGCGGACGAGAGCGCCGGGCAGGCGAGTAGGAAGAGACCTGTGAGCGGCCCAGACAAGACGAGGATACTGCGGCCTCGAATTTCACAGGAATCACGAATTTCGCTAAAATCAGTTCAATTTTAAAAGAAAAACGCAGAAACATGATTTTTTCCACGCAATCCAAACAGGCCCGGATTGTTTCTACCACCAGCTTTGATTATGAGGGGTGTTATGGTCATATAGGACATAGATTTAGATTCCGTTTAGCATAGCTTTTGCTCCCATTTTCCGTGTCTCCTTGTAAGAAGCCGTGTCAACTGGCCATATGAAAATGGCTCCTTGCTAGGAGCCAGAGAAGTTGGAGCATTTTTTTTATACAGAGGAGCCAAAAAGACAGAGAAATGTGGCTTCTTTCGACTCTTCCTCACAAACCTAATACAAATTATTACAAAATTATCATTGGAGCTATTTTTACCAAATGTTTTACAAAACGACTTCATCTGCACTAGAGAAGATGCTATACATGAGGAGCCAGAGTCCTTTTAGGAGGAGCTGAAGCCCTACCAAACAGGATCTTATACTAGTTTTTAGGCAGAGGATGTCCTACGTCTATTGTATTGTGGTGATTGTATTACTTATGTGTCATACGTAAAAAAATATTAGGATTGTGTCTGATGTCTAGGCTACCGATCAAGTGCTCCCTACCCCTCCTTATGTAGTTCAGGGAGCAGGGTTAAAAAGAGAAGTATCCTAACCATTTTATAAATTGGTTTTGTGGTCGGTTATAACAAGGATCCCGGTAGATCTGGAATAGTAACGATGTCTTGTCTTGTTTTCCAACTAGATGAAGAATGGAAAGGATCGGTTGATGGGTAGAGGTGGGTGAATATCATATTAAAAATTTTAAAAAGAACAACACTAACAAAACTTGTGAGACAATAAGATAGTCATAATAAGCATTAGTCAAGTTTAGTCTAACAAGAGCACCCCTACACAAAATTAGAGACAAAGCTAACAACTAACATGGAAACTAGAGAGCCCCTACACCTAGGGCAACTAGCATGACAAATTTAGGACCATGCATAGTTAATCCTCACCTAATGACACTAGATAATCGTATTATCCAAAGAACTCCTCTCTTTATAGTATGACTATCTATTCTAAACTTGGCCAAACTCTTCTCTACACACCTTAGGTCAATGAAAACAAACGCACTATTCATATCCCTTTGCCTTGTGAAGTTGCCTCCAATTCCATCCATCTTCATCATCATCTCACTTGTTGAGCACTTCACCTCCATGGTCCTTGCCACCTCCTCTCATGGAGCCATGTGTGGCTCAACCTCACCTTGTGGACTAACCTAGCTCATCATCTCAAGGAAAAGCATTAATCCACTAGGCGGTGACCGCTGGCTCCCAACCCTACATCGCAGGTAAGGACCTCCTTCGTCTTGATGTCCTGAGTGATGTCCATAGCTTCTGACCTTCACGTTGTCTTGTTGTCAGCGCTGAAGGAGTAGTTAGCGGCTTCTCGCCATGAAGAGGAGGCGACTCGCCTCTGGGGGTTCATCATAGCAGAGGACCATGAGCGGGCGATGGTGGCAGGAATTCGGCAAGGGGCTAGTGTCACCCATGCCACCATGCAGCTGCGAGTCAGGATGGACCTCAGCCGGGTGGCACCCGGGTTTCTGGAGCGCGTCGAGCAGAAGAAGCGGGTGGAGCTTGTCAACGACTTTGCCGCCGCTTCGGCCGCCATCGTGGCTGCCATGGATGTGGAGGGTATCATCCATGGCGATGATTAGGAGTTTTAGGATGTGTCTAGGGTCTTCAAAGAATTTTAAGTGAGGGTGTTCTCTTTGGCTTGAGTCCCTTGATTTTGTTTCCTTCGCGCACTGTCGTCTTGTTGTGATCGCCATCGATCTGATTGTTCGAATGCCATAGCTGCATGGCCCCGCCCTGGGATCGACATGTGAGGCTTGACCTAGTGTGACACCATTTTTGTGTCTGAGGTATCTGTAAGATAGGTTTGACGGCATCGCACCTTTCTTCATTTTCCTTTCCTTACTTTCGCGTGGGCATGAAGCCCTGCCAGGATCGGGTTATGCGGATTCGACCTCGCGTGGTCCTTTGTTGCACATGAGCTCATGGCGCATTATGGTGTGGCCTTCATGAATAAGCTGCATTGGCTGGGTTGTGTCCACCGGCGGAGAGTCATTTTCGGCATGACGTGTTCCTTGCTGGTGGGATGCAGTTGTTCGTCGCTTGGCTGCTTGGGTGTCGAGGTGTCCGCGTTATGGCAGTGCTGACCTCGATGTCGCTACTCGAGGTCGCACGCTAGGGGGTCAGACAACGACATATTTGCAATGAGTAATGTCGTCGCTCGTGGAGCGGCAGTCCTTGTAGGTGAAGCGTTAGTCGCCTGCATACGCCACCAGTTCCAAGCTTCCGACGTGTGATGATCCTTGTGTGCGTTACATGGATGTTATTGTTGTGGTGAACATGTTTTGGGTTTTGTGTATGTATGGCATGTGGTCGATGCATCCACTTTGTCATTTTGTAGTTTCCTCTTTTTCTTCTAGTTTGAGCTGGGAATGTATGCCATTCTCCTTAATCTGATGTATGTGGGTGCATGTTTTAGCCTGGGGGCTGGCCCGTGGGGCTACAAAAGCACGTGACCCGATCGCATGGCAATACGACAGGGAAAGGTCATAGATCCGGTGTGATGCGAGAAGAAAAATGAGCAGGCGGCTAGAGTTCTCTTTCCTTTCGGTCCTCCTTGAGCGAACGAGTTCCCCATTTCCTTTCAGACTCGTGCGTGGGTGCTTGGCCTTGCCCGAGAGCTAGCCCATGGGGCTTCTCTAGGGTGACCTTGGTGCGAGCGAGAAATCAAGGCTTGGGTCACTGGTTCGTCATGGTTTGAAGCGTGATTAGAAAGAACTCAAAATGAGGGAGTCATTGGGACGATGACAAGCAGTGCTACACCATGGATCATGGGTATGTGACTATGTGAACTATCCCTGCGAGCGAACCATGTCCGGTCGCTAGCGCGAGCCGAGTCGACTCGCTCGGGAGTTCAGGCATTACTGGGATAAAGTGTATGGACATCATGCTATCTGGTTTGCTCTGTGGGTCGGCTCTAAGTTTTTTGGAACTATAGGTGAGCCTACTCATGTTTGTGAACGTGCTTGGGTAGAGAGGCTAAAGTTAAGGTGGATGTGACTGACCGATGTACTAGAAGTTGTCGTGATCCTGGCTATTGTCGCTCGGGGTGCGCTAAGCCCCCCGAGCGCTTGCTCGTGGTGAAGCTATTGTGGTTCTCGGGCACTGGACTGGTGAAGGCACTTCTTTATTGCTTGGAGCGGACGTAGCTGACGCGGCTTGACCTCTAGGGCTGCCTTGGGCTAACCTTTGCCTGCTCGACGTCCTCGGTAGGCTCGTGAGCCCCTAGGGATGACTTCTTTGTATCCGTCCTGATGTGATTTCTAGCCATGAAGGCTTGTGCGTTCTGGTGCTTGAGCCCTCGTGGCATGACGACGTGTAACACCCTAAAATTTGAATTTTTGAAAATAGGGCTAAAAAGATTTAAGTAGGAATTTTTGTGCTCATAAAATATAGGAAAATACAATTTTTCATTTAATTAAAATTTATCATAAGGTTTAGCAACATGTTTGTGCATACATGCCCTTGCATTTGATGTATTTGATTGAGTGGTTTTGATTGAAAATTTAAAATGGTTAAAATTGTTTTTGCAAATAAAATTAAAAATGGCTTTAAAGAAAAAGAAAAGAAAGAAAAAGAGAATTTGAAAATAAAAGTATTTTTTTAAAAGTTGTAAAATTTATTTTTAGGAACTTACCCCAAATTGTTCATTTTTATTTGAACTGAAAAATGTATTTTAAACCGTGTTCAAATTTGATTTGGTTCATATTTGAATTGGATTTGAAAAGAAATTAGAAAAGGAAAAAAACGAATTTCCCTTCTCTTTTTTCCTTCCCCCACTTTTGGCTCACTCGGCTTGCTCCTTCCGCACCGGCCTAGCTTCCGTGGGCCGCCCTGCTCCTCTCCCTCCGCTCGGCCCATCTCCTCTTCCGGTCCAGCATGCAGGCTCGCTTCTCGCTTCCTCCTCCGTATTTCCCCGCGTGGGCCGAGTCAGCCCAAATGTTTTTTTCCCACGCAGCCGGCAGGCCAGCCGTAGAAGCAAGTCACGCAAGCGCGCACCCCTCTGTTTCTCTCTGTCTGACAAGCTAGCCCCGCCTCTTCTCTCACCGCTAGGAGGGACCTACCTATCAGCTTCATCCATCAGCTCGAGCTCGTAACTGGCATGGAGTTCTTCGGCCGTGTCCGCCTCCGCCTCTGCTCGCTCCGTTGATTTGCGTGCGCTACAAGCCTTCCCACCCCTTAAATAGTAGCCTCCGCCACCGTGTCGTCCCCCACCGAGGCCTAGGGCCACCAGCCACGCCGCCAGGAACCTTAGCGCCACCCTCTGATTTCCGCCGAGAAGAGCCGACGGCGCCGAGCTGATTAGACGCCGACATCGCCGAGCCGATTAGACGCCGCTCCGCGACGGTAAGTATCTCGAAGAGCTTCGCATGAACTTCTTGAACTCGCATAACCCCTTCACGCCATCTCCCTCGCTCTGAGTCACCTTGCACCGCTACGCCGTCACTCCACCGCCGCCATGGCACGTTGCTAGCTAGCTCTGCTCGCCAATAGTTGCAACAGATCGCCTAGTCGAGTTCGTCCTAGCCCCCTATAGCTCTCGTGCCAAAACCCGAGTCCAATTTGGCTGTAGCGGTCTTCCCCAAATTCTCTATCGAGGAATCGACAACACTGGTGAGAAATCCCGTCCGGTCTTATTGTTCTGGCCATTTGTTCCCCAAATCCCCTCTCTGATCTAATCTGGGCCCTCCAATCTAGATCTAACGGTTGATATAGCTTGATACCCCTTCGCCGGTTTCTTTTGCAAAAGAGCCCCTCGGTTTCATCAGAATAGAACCCGCGGTCCATTACGTATTGGATAGTTTATGCTTTCTTCTTTTAAAAGCGTAATTTGTTCGGTTGATTTCAAAATACGTTTTCACTTATTTACAGTTTTGCCACTATTTTCGTTGGGCCATAACTTCTCCGTTTTAACTCCGATTTGACCCGTTCAACTTCCGTTAGGTTCATAATTTCATAATCTACATGTTCATACTACTGTTAGATATGTTTTCAACTTTTAAGATTCATGATTAGATTTAATCTATTATTTTATTAAAGGAAATCTTATTTATTTCACATCTTCTACGTTTTAACTCCGTTTTAGCCCATTCAAGTTGCGTTAGATTCATAGCAACGAGATCTACGCATTAGTAACAGTGGTTACCATGTCACTATTTCTAGAATTTTATGGTTTAAATCATATCTTAAATAATAATTATGCAACTGGATTTTATAGATAAAATGTGATTTGTTTTACTTTAGTTTTATATTTTGAATATAAATTTGACTTAAATTATATTATCTATAAAATATCTTATATTTGTTTTTATATAATTAAAACACATGAAGCTAACCGTTTTATATTTTCTCCTATGAGCAAGTCTTTCGGTAGTTGTATCTTTTCAACTGTAGTTTCGATTAGTGTGCTTTTTCGCGTCTATGTGTTCATAGCGAGACATAGATTCGTTTTACAAACTTTTCGTCTTGATTTTATGTTTGGTGTACTGTTCTGATTTAAATCTATTGTTTGCTTCATGTATGATTGTATGAATGCTTGAGTGGTGCTTTATGATTACGTCCAGTCGGTGAGATATACGTGGTGATCAAGGAGAAGTAGAAGAAAAGCGTTGAAGATTAAAGCTTATCGAAGGATCGGTGTTTTAAGGCAAGTATAGCATGAGATCATCCTTGTTGTCCTATACACCTTTAATTAATTAATTCATACTGCATGTGTCTACCTTGACTACCACTAAGGATTTCCTAGTGCTTTGTTACCTTGTGCCTTATTACCTATGGGGTATTGCATTGGATAGTATGATGCTAGTGCTCAACTAAAGCTATGATCTTGTAACTTGACTAATGGTATATGCAATAAACATTAAAAGATATTTTTAGCAACATAGAACAAGGGAGCTAGAGCATTGGGCTATTTTTATGGTGCTCTAGATTCCTCTCCCTAAGGACTTATCTGTAAGTGATCATCTAGGACTTACAATACAGCTATGAGGGCTATATGGCTCTGGCTTTAGCTCAGTATGAGGACCTTTTCTAGCTTGTTAGTGGTTACCTTTATTGGCGTAAGAATGGATTGCTGAATCAGGTATAGGATAGCCTCTATCCCCTTATGTATAGGCTGTGTGTTATTGTGCCATCGGGAAGGGGGGTTTCTACATCTGTTTGCCGAGTGAATCTAATGGCCCTAACTTGTTAGACGAACCTTTGAAAGGCTTCATAGTAAACCCTGCCGACCTTCCTTGGTAGTGGGTCAAGAGGCTGATCACCTCGAGCGAAAGGATAAATCACGACTCATAGTGAAAGTGTACAACCTATGCAGAGTGTAAAACTGGTATATTAGTCATGCTCACGGTCACGAGCGGCCTTGGAACCCTTACGGAATAGATGATGAACACTAATGATATGGATGATGAAGATGCTCACTATTGGTTAATTGTTTATGCTATTCATTATTCACGTTTACTTGATCATGTGTTTATATAGGCTTGTGGATAAACTTATTGCTACTCAATTGCTAAAAGATGACTCATTAAAAGCTAATTGTAGTTAAACCAGTGTCAGCCTTTTGAGCCTCATGAACCTCATGTTATATTTGTTGAGTACGACATGTACTTACGCTTGTTTTACTTTTTAAATCTTTGGAAAAATCCTGGATGGGTACTAGATTGCTAGAGTTTAGAGGAATTAGGCTTGTGATCAACCAGCTAGTTGTCCCTGTGGATCTAGAGTCTTCGCCTGAAGATCAGAGTTGTCTTTCCGCTGTCTATACTCTGAGGTTATATTCTTTGTACTAATACGCTATGTATTTAAGCATTGTCTTTTGATATTACCCTTATTTGTAGCTATATGTGAGATTTGACTTTCTAGGCTCACATATGGTACGTATCTGGTTTTATTCTTAAAATCGGGTGCTACAAAGTTGTATCAGAGCAATGCTGACTGTAGGACGCAAGCCTAGTAGAAACTGGTCATTCTAAGGTTTTGAAATGGCTATACAATCCTTGTTCTATAAATCTTGATATTTTCTTCTCTACTATATATTTATCTCCTCCTTGATGCTTAGTTTAAAGTCTTGGTTCTCATCTTTACTCCTTGGATTGATATGCTTTTAGAACTGTTCCTCATCACCTTCTTGCATAACCTAAAGATAAGTCTTAGGATTGTTACCCTAATATATCAAGGACGATAGTATCGCAAGTTGAGTCAATGATTGAGCTGTGCACCTTTATTGCTTGTTGAATTGTCATAATGCTTATGATTGTTTTGCATCTTTGTAATGATTGCAATGATCTTGTTGGGTGTTCCCACAATTTCATTTAGCTTATAGGCCTAAGGTATAAGGATTAGTGAAATAAATAGTTGGGATATGGTTTTCTCCTGTTTCCTTTATCCTGTCTTCTCGGAGCAGACTGCACTCTTCAGCTCATATCTCTAATCTTGGATGACCAAAAATCATGAGAAAATTCTGGATAATATTAGACTTAAATATCTTTTTCTGAGCATAAGAATCACCTTGATAGCTATTTTGGTTATAGAGATACGAAAATCACAAGGCAATGCATCTGTGCTGTTTAAAAGCTAGAACAGTTTCTCTTGTGCACTGTTTTCGACCAAGAAAACTGAGGAATTTGGAAACATGTTTTATAAGGAAGTTGTGGAGGATTTGATAAGCTTTCCAATGATATAAGCTACAACTTCATTGGATTAACGGAGTGAGAGATAAAGCTGTTTTACTGCGCTGCTGTTTTTTCTACTCGCGAGGAATTTCAGATTTCTTATTTTTGCCCATACACAAGAGTATCTTTAGGATGTCAGAACGTCTTGATACAAGTTAGCTTGTCTGGAAGAAGGTGCAAGCTATACTTTGGTGTCCCCTAGTTTATCTTTTCTTAAGGGAGTAGCCAAGTTGAAGAATTTGTAAGATGAAGAATCATACGTTCTAGTTTGCGCAGCGGAAGCGTGGTGGTACCCAAAGATGTGAGAGAAACTCAGAGTCTCAATGAGGTTTGATTAAAGGTTCAATGAAGGTTTATCCAAGATCATCAAGATTTTGGTAGAGCTACCAGAGAAGTTTTCAAGTTAGTTTGGATCAAGAGACCTCAGCTAAGTGTTTGAAGGAATCCAAGAAGAGGTTGAAGTAAAACCTATGTATTAGCTTTGCCAGATCTGGACAAGTGCTTTATATCCGCTAGGATGCACCCTGTCAAGGTGTGGAATGTGTCCTTATATGAGAAGAAAAGTAGTGGCTTGTTCATTAAGTCAACTAAGGAAGCGTGAGTTGAACTACCTAACATGCATCTGGAGTTATCCATTATGGAGCATGGAAGTAACAACTTCTTGGAAGTAAAAGTGACATATATGAGGATCATAAGAGTCTATAGGACATCTTCACTAAGTTGGTCTTGAGCTTGTGATGTCCTTGTTGGAATGAAATTAGTTAAGATTTGGAGAAGTGCTATCATCTGGAGAAGTAAAAGTCACGACCGATGCCCTTAGCAACGGAGAATCATGCTAAGAAGGTTCGGGTGACACCAAGGACTAAGAATTTTATTCCAAGTTCGAGCAACTTGACTGGAATCATTAATGTTTTGAAGGTTGGTAGTAGAATTTCCTTCTGATCAAGAGATTCGTCAGGCTCCGTTGTGAGGTGAACATATGAAGAAAGAGGACTAATAAGTATGGACTAAAAAGGAAAGGTGGACTAGTGATTGGAGTTACTTGAGGAATGTTGGGAGTATCTTTCAAAATCTTGGAATTAGTTAGGCAAGTTACCTGGAGGAAGGTCAACAGGTATGCAAAATAAAGTGGGATCCCTATCAAGACAATGGAACTGCACGAGGAAGTAAAGAAGAATTCAAAGGCAGAGTATTCTATCTCCTAGTCGACGTCTTCCGAATCTCGGAGACGAGATTCATCTTAAGGGTGTAGAATTGTAACACCCTAAAATTTGAATTTTTGGAAATAGGGCTAAAAAGATTTAAGTAGGAAATTTTGTGCTGATAAAATATAGGAAAATAAAATTTTCATTTAATTAAAATTCATCATAAGGTTTAGCAACATGTTTCTACATACATGCCCTTGCAATTGATGTATTTGATTGAGTGGTTTTGATTGAAAATTTAAAATGGATAAAATTGTTTTTGCAAATGAAATTAAAAATGGCTTTGAAGAAAAAGAAAAGAAATAAAAAGAGAATTTGAAAATAAAAGTATTTTTTTTAAGTTGTAAAATTTATTTTTGGGAACTTACCCAAAATTATTCATTTTTATTTGAACTGAAAAATGTATTTTAAACCATGTTCAAATTTGATTTGGTTCATATTTGAATTGGATTTAAAAAGAAATTAGAAAAGGAAAAAAACAAATTTCCCTTCTCTTTTTTCCTTCCCCCACTTTTGGCCCACTCGGCTTGCTCCTTCCGCACCGCCCTAGCTTCCACGGGCCGCCCTGCTCCTCTCCCTCTGCTCGGCCTATCTCCTCTTTCGGTCTAGCGCGCAGGCCCGCTTCCTCCTCCGCATTTCCCCGCGTGGGCCGAGTCGGCCCAAATGTTTTTTCCCACGCAGCCGGCAGGCCAGCCGTAGCAGCAAGTCACGCAAGCGCGCGCCCCTCAGTCTCTCTCTATCTAACAAGCTAGCCCCGCCTCTTCTCTCGTCGCTAGGAGGGACCTACCTGTCAGCTTCATCCCTCAGCTCGAGCTCGTAACCGGCACGGAGTTCTTCGGCCGTGTCCGTCTCTGCCTCTACTCGCTCCGCTAATTTGCGTGCGCCACAAGCCATCCCACCCCTTAAATAGCAGCCTCCGCCACCGTGCCATCCCCCACCGAGGCCTAGGACCAGCAGCTGTGCCGCCAGGAACCTTAGCGCCGCCCTCCGATTTCTACCGAGAAGAGCCGACGTCGTCGAGCCGATTAGACACCGCTCCGCCATGGTAAGTATCTCATAGAGCTTCGCGTGAACTTCTTGAACCCGCATAACCCCTTCATGCCCTCTCCCTCGCTCTGAGTCACCTTGCACCGCTACGCCGTCGCTCCGCCACTGCCATGGCACGCTGCTAGCTAGCTCTGCTCGCCAATAGTTGCAACAGATCGCCTAGTCGAGTTCGCCCTAGCCCCCTCTAGCTCCCGTGCCAAAACCTAAGTCCAATTTGGCTATAGCGGTCTTCCCCAAATTCTCTGTCGAGGAATCGACAACACAGGCGAGAAATCCTGTCTGGTCTTACTGTTCCGACCATTTGTTCCCCAAATCCCCTCTTTGATCTAATCCGGGCCCTCCAATCTAGATCTAACGGCTGATATAGCTTGATACCCCTTCGCCGGTTTATTTTGCAAAAGAGCCCCTCGGTTTCATTAGAATAGAACCCATGGTCCATTACGTATTGGATCGTTTTTGCTTTCTTCTTTTAAAAGCGTAATTTGTTCGGTTGACTTCAAAATACGTTTTCACTTATTTACAGTTTTGCCACTATTTTCGTTGGGCCATAACTTCTTCGTTTTTACTCCAATTTGACCCGTTCAACTTGCATTAGGTTCGTAATTTCACAATCTACATGTTAATACTACTATTAGATATGTTTTCAACTTTTAAGATTCATGATTAGATTTAATCTATTATTTTATTAAAAGAAATCTTATTTATGTCACATCTTCTACGTTTTAACTCCGTTTTAGCCCATTCAAGTTGCGTTAGATTCATAGCAACGAGATCTACGTATTAGTAACAGTGGTTACCATGTCACTATTTCTAGAATTTCATGGTTTAAATTATATCTTGAATAATAATTATGCAACTAGATTTTATAGATAAAATGTGATTTGTTTTACTTTAGTTTTATAATTCGAATCTAAATTTGACTTAAATTATATTATATATAAAATATCTTATATTTGTTTTTATATAATTAAAACACATGAAGCTAACCATTTTATATTTTCTCCTATGAGCAAGTCTTTCGGTAGTTGTATCTTTTCAACCATAGTTTCGATTAGTGTGCTTTTTCGTGTCTGTGTGTTCGTAGCGAGACGTAGATTCATTTTACAAACTTTTCATCTTGATTTTATGTTTAGTGTACTGTTCTGATTTAAATCTATTGTTTGCTTCGTGTATGATTGTATGGATGCTTGAGTGGTGCTTTATGATTACGTCCAGCCGAGTGAATCTAATGACCCTAACTTGTTAGACGAACCTTTGAAAGGCTTCATAGTGAACCCTGCTGACCTTCCTTGGTAGCGGGTCAAGAGGCTGATCACCTTGGGCGAAAGGGTAATTCACGACTCACAGTGAAAGTGTACAACCTCTTCAGAGTGTAAAATAGGTATATCAGCCATGCTCACGGTCACGAGCGGCCTTAGAACCCTTACGGAATAGATGATGAACACTAATGATATGGATGATGAAGATGCTCACTAATGGTTAATTGTTTATGTATTCATTATTCATGTTTACCTGATCATGTGTTTATATGGGCTTATGGATAAACTTGTTGCTACTCAATTACTAAAAGATGACTCATTAAAAGCTAATTGCAGTTAAACCAGTGTCAGCCTTTTGAGCCTCATGAACCCCATGTTATATTTATTGAGTACGACATGTACTTATGCTTGTTTTACTTTTTAAATCTTTGCAAAAATCCCGGATGGGTACCAAATTGCTAGAGTTTGGAGGAATTAGGCTTGTGATCAACCAGTCAGTTGTCCCTGTGGATCTGGAGTCTTCGCCTAAAGATCAGAGTTATCTTTCCGCTGTCTATACTCTGAGGTTATATTCTTTGTACTAATACACTATGTATTTAAGCATTGTCTTTTGATATTACCCTTATTTGTAGCTATATGTGAGATTTGTCTTCCTGGGCTCACATATGGTGCGTATTTAGTTTTGTTCTTAAAACCAGGTGCTACACGAAGTTGTGGTCGTCGTGTCTCAGCTTCTAGGTGTGGGTAGCCACCTGATCACCAACGACGATACCGCGGGGCGGCGGGTGATTTCATCGCTCGTGTATGCCCTGACATGCTACATTTCGCTGGTGGTGGAGACGCCACTCAGGGCATGGCTCTGCCTTCAAACCCAGGCTTCCCACGCTATTGGCCTGGGTAGGGTAGAAGCTGGTGATGGGCATTGACCCATCGGTGTTGATGACCTTGTGGTTCCCCAAAAGGATGTGGCCTTTTGGTGCCATTCCCTAGGTGAGTTCGCCATGAGCCGTGGGCCCTTGGCTTCCTAGGTGGAAGGCCTAGCCATGGCTGGTGATGAGAGAGGCTACTAGCCCCCCCTATGTAGGTGAACTCTGGGATGCTGCCTGTTGGCGGACTTAACTCATATTTTCACTCACCAACTTTACACAAAATTTATACAAACAAACACGAAAACTTAGTAAATTGGGTCTTACACTAACATTTTCCATAAGTTTTGGTGAGTTGATCATTTTCAGGACATACACATGGAATACATAGGAAAACACATCAAAAGACGCAAACCAGAAGGGGTAAAGCAAAAATGCGCGAAGGAATAAAAGGAGAAAGCCCACCTATGCAAAAAACCTAGGCTGAGCACCAACGTGGGAGCGATCCAGGCCCAGCTAAGTGCCCACCGTGCAAAGGCAGTGATGAGGTAGGCCAGGCCTGGTGCGGCCGCACCAGGGGTGCAGGCGCACCTCCCCCATCTCCTCTCGGCCCCACCTTGCATAGGTGGTGCAATCAATGCTCCTAGGGGTCGATTTGGGAGGTTTCCAAATTTATCTCCACTAAAACCAACCTCTAGTCACTATAAAGAGAGGGCTAGAGCTCCACATTTAACAACAACACACAAGAGAGCACAAGCAAAAGAAAGAGCAGGAGCATCACCACTCCATGGGCTTAGGCCCTAGCTAGCTCTTGAAAATTAGTAGGGAGAGATCTGAGGGAGAGTTCTGAGAAGAGCCGGGCATGTCGGTGTCTCCCTGCCTTGTACCTCGACGAACATGAGCTTTGTACCTCGACGGGTATCTTAGTAAGTGTTCATGATTCTTTGGTTATAAAAGTCTTTTGATTAGTTAATGTCGACAGAATATCGTTGGCAGTCCTCCAAGGGGTATCACACGAAGGTAGATTGATCAACAGAGATGCATGTAATCGAGAACAAGAAGGCAACAGAGACACATACGTTAGACAGGTTCAGGCCATCAGTATGATGTAATACCCTACTCCTGTGGTCTGTTGGATTGTATTGGCTATCGTATGATATTGTGTGAGTTTCGAGGGGGTCCCTACCCGCCTTATATAGTCCAAAGGGTAGGGTTACAAGTCGGTTAGATCTGAGAGATAACAAGAAAGTAATAACAGATTACAGGAATCATGGGATCATATGTATCCTAACAGATCTCATAGTATCTTCAGGATATCCTCCCAGTGTCTTGTGGGAGGCGTCGAGCAATGTCATGCCTCGCAAGGCTTCATCTTATGGGCTGGGCCGCCCCTAGGGGCATAGCCCATGTGGTCAGCCATGGGTATCCGGGGTCATATCCCCCACAGCTAGTCCCCGAGTGCCTTGTACCCATTTTGCAATGCCATCTTGGGCTTATCCGAGCAGGTGCGAACAAAGCTGAGCAGTCAAACTCATGGTCCGACCACCGTGATGAGTTGCCGAGCAGTTGGGAGCAGTTGCCGAGCAGCGTGAATCGCCGCCGAGCAGCGTGAACCGACGCTGAGCAGTGTGAGCCATCGCCAAGCAGTGTAAACCATCGCTGAGCAGTGTATCCCAAGTATGGCTTGGCATAAGGGTGTAAGGAGCTCAAGTTTAGAATAAAAAATTTCTTCGCAGTGGACCAAGTGTGCCCACTTAGAGTCCAACCATGAAAAAGGGAGATAGTCTTCTTCAGCTTCAAGAGGCATGGAGTCTTCCAAATTAAAGCAAACACACTCACCGCAAGGTGAAGTGTGCCCACTTAGTCCCCGAGCCTGACAGTAGATGACATAGTCATGTGGTGCCAGGGTCCAAAGTAGAAGAATAGTAGAAGGCCAACCAATCAGGCAGCTAGTCCTCGGGTGTAGCCCCGAAATAAGAAAAGCACATTCACCGATAGGTGAAGTGTGCCCACTTAGTCCTCGAGCCTAATAGTAGGTGACATAGTCATGTGGTGCCAGGGTCAGAAATAGCAGTCATCAGAAGAAACTCCCTAATGCGGTGAGGATCCAAGTCGTATTACTGACGTAGT
The DNA here is from genome assembly GCF_019320115.1 of Miscanthus floridulus. Classification (NCBI taxonomy): domain Eukaryota; kingdom Viridiplantae; phylum Streptophyta; class Magnoliopsida; order Poales; family Poaceae; genus Miscanthus; species Miscanthus floridulus. Next base: position 46,316,260 of record NC_089597.1, read on the forward strand.
CCCCGAGCCACAAGTGGAAATTTTGAAAAAGACAAATCGTGGAGAAAATACCTGAGTAATGGTTGTACAGTAGTAATTACTGAGCCGTAACGGTTGGCGGAGAAGTTGGCGAATATTCGGTGAGTAGTAACAATTTGCGAAGATAAATAGGCGATACGGGCCACAGTCGCACGAAAGCCCAGGTAATGGCCCACCACACTGGTGTGGAGAATTCAGAGAGGCACAAATCAAGGGAGCGGTTTCCCAAAAACCCTCAAATGCGAAAAGGTGGGGGAAGTGCTTTATAACTGCGCCGCCGCACCCCGCGCTCCCACCTTTGCCACTTTGCCATTTTATCTTCCTCCTCAGCCCTCGCACTTCTAGATTCATATCCACGCACACTTCCACCACCAGCGATAGTTTGGATCTAAGAGATGGCACCTAAGAGGGGAGCTGTGAACCCAAAGAAGGCGAGCCCAAAGCAGGCGAGCGCTGGAGCCAGCCGTGAAGAAGAGTGGGTGCCATCACGCACGGGGGAGGCGGAGCTCAATAGATTGGTGTAGGCGGGCATTCTTCCTGACCGTGTCACCACCGGATGGCGGCCAACCAGCGGTGAGCCCTTCCCAATGCCTCATACTGATGAAGTAGTGGTGTTTGAGGATTATTTCTAGCCCGGGTTGGGATTTCCTATTCATCCTTTTTTGAGGGATTTGTTGGAGTTCTAGGCACTTAGTCTATGCAATCTCCACCCAAATACCATCTTGCACATCTTGATCTTTATCCACTTCTGTGAAGCGTATCTGGAGATTCTTCCGCACTTCAACCTCTTCAAACACCTATTCTGGTTGAAGAAGAAGGGTGGCGGTGGTTCCAAGGTGGTCGGTGGCGTATATCTGCAACTCTGGGACAGAATGGTGAGTGAGTACATCATTGTACCGCTGAATACTTCTCTAAAGGGGTGGAACGCCAGGTGGTTCTACATGAAACAGAGCCATCCTACAATCCGCTGCGACATCGACCACATCCTGGAGAGCCAAAAGTGCTGGTCGAAGAAACCAAGTAGTGCTGACATGGAGCAAGTGAGGGAGCTCCTTGGCTTAATAAAGGGTGTGAAGACCAACGGTGGACTGGTGGCAGCAAGCTTCATAGTGCGCCGCGTCCAGCCCTACAAAGAGAGGGCCCACGCAGCCTTTGATTTCAAGGGGGAGACTGATGGTACCCGGGAGAGGACAGAGATGCTGTCGAGAGACGTTGTGCACGAGCGGGCTACTGAGCTATTTGCTCCACTTGCCTCGTTCAACTTGCCAGGGTAGACGAAACCCTTTCACTGCAAGAATCTGCCTTCTCATGTAAATATCTCAATTGTGTGTTGTTGATGCTTTTTATCCTTTGTCGTTGTCGTGTAGTGGACTAATTCACTTATGCAAAGATCCAATTGCAGGAAAGAGCAGTGTACTTCTCGGGCGTGTCGAGGGGTGATTGGCCATAGGCAATAGATGCTCGGCCACCAATGCAGCCTGAGGAGGGAGCCGTCAGCATCTCGCCAGAGAGTCCATCCCTGGTGTCGGAGAAAGTCCGAGGGAAGAGGGCAGCGATAGACGAGCCAGCCTAGAAGAAGAGAAGGATGGCGGGTGCCGCTCACCTCAAGCCAGGCGACATCTCGCTTGGCGGTGACTAGACCTCTCGGACGTGGAGTACTACGATGTTCGAGTGGTCGGATGACGATGAAGTTCTAGTGGCTCCTCCACCAAGCATGAAGGCGCCTCCACGCACCATGCACACAGAGGAACAATCGAAGGGAGGGGAGGGAGTCCCCCAATAGCAGGCGACGAGAGTCCCTGAGCGCAGGCAAGGGGAGTTCTGGAGCAGCGGGTGGAGGGAGTCCCCGAGCAGCAGGCGAGGGGAGTCCTGGAGCGATGGGCAGAGGACAGGCCGATGGCAGAGATCATGAGACCTCCACCCCAAGGCACAGTAATCGACCCCAAGGCCACGGCAGGGGGCTCGGGTAGGCAGCGCTGGTTCAGAAAAATCTACCAAAAAGCTGATACGTAAGTACCCTTGTCTTGGAGTTATTTTGTTGTTGTATCCTTATCTCTTTTGGCGACTAACAAGCTGATCTGATGTAGTGCGAGGCGTACGGAGGATCTGACCCCACCCACCGAGACTGATGAACAGCTGGGAGCTGGTCCTGGGGTAGAGGCAACGCTGGTAGACCACGTCCCGGAGTCCCCGGGTGCTCGGCGACCTATGGAAGAGTCAACCACCACTGTTGATGAACTTGGTGGCGGTGAAGAGTCGGCTCCGACGGCGGACGGGTCGGTGGCGATGTCCGAGGCAACGGCGGAAACCACTGGGTCTTCAGCGGTGAATGCAGGAGATGCCGGTGCCGCGCCTAAGTGTGGGTCGGTGAGGCCGGTGACACCCAAGGAGCAAACGGCGCCCCCCGAGGCGTCGCAGGGCATGGTTGGACACGCTGTCCGGCCACCGAGCCCCATGGTAGTGCCTCCCACTATGGAGGAGGAGGACGAGGTTGAAGAGATCGAGCATGAGGAATCACAACCTCAAGCTATCCGAATCCTCCGCAAGTGAGGCGACGAAGTGGTGGTCGTTAAGGAGGAGGACACCACCTAGGACCTCAGGAGACTAGAATCCATCATGTCAATGGTGGTGAAGCAGATCAAGGTGAACATTGTGTCATCAATGTTCGTGTTTGTCGTTGGAGATTTTGACTTCTTCTTAATCTTGGCGCTTTTGCAGGGTATTGCTCGGACCACCGAACAGCGGCAACAGCTAATCAAACGGATGGAGCCCCTCACCGAGGAGAATGAAAAACTCAAGGAGGCGATGTAGCTTATGGAGAAGAACATGCAGAGGGCCCAGCATGAGCGAGACCTTACTGAGTCCAACGCGTGGGACCTAGAATACCAGAAGGGTGTCCTATCCGAGCAGTTGGCGACCGCATCTGAGCAACTATGGGGCAAGTTCGAGCAACTGGCCGCTATCTCCGAGTAGCTGACGAGTGCTTCCGAGCAGCTAGAGCAAAAGTTCGAGCAGCTCAGAAGTGTCTCTGAGCAGAGGAAAGGTATGGCATATCGGCGAACTTGGTTGGCATTGCTGAAGTATTATTGTTGCTGATGACTGTTGTGCTTGTAGAGTAAGATGCGGAGCTCGGCCAGCTGTGCCAGACCATCAAGCAACTCCGGGAGGAGAAGATGAAGGAGTCAGGGCGAGCGGAGAAGCTGGCTGAGGAGCTGAAAGGTGAGTACTTCGTGGTCAGAGTTACTGTTGGAGTAATTTCCTTGCTTGATGGAGCCTTGTAATACCTGTAGACTACCGTCGGAGGGTCAAGGGACAGTTTGTTGTGCTAGATCAAGAGGCCTGAACAAAGCGGAACAAGTTCGACGCCGTAGTCACCGGAGTCAAACTGGTGCTCGACTGCGTCGACCTGGAGGCGGCTCCTCAGTCCAATGGTAGGCCACTGCGTTCGGACACCATCATCGAGAGGTGCAAGGCGGTGTGGGAGAACTTCAAGAGCTTCAACCGCGATGCCATTGTTACCGCCGTTACTCACGCCCTTGCGGTGGTCCCGTCCCACTATCCAGCCATTGACCTTCAGGTGATAGGGGCCGCATTCGTCGGAGGGACGGGCGCGATGGAGCATCAGTAGCTAGAAGATGTGGTGGAAGACGCAGCGAAGAAGCTGGCTAGCGACATCGACCTGTTCGGCAAGATGGACGGCGATGGTGAAGCCCGATGATCTGCTCGGTGAACATGCTATAATAACTGAATAGGGCAGTTAAAACATGCAAGGGCATAGACAGACATTTGTGTAAATGTATAAATGTTGACATGTGCATGTTTATGTAGTTTGCTAATAGCGCGGTGAAAAAATCATTGTAATGTTAACCCTAACGCAATTATACATAGTATAAGTAGCATCTAAGCAGTTAGTTCGTTACTGAAATCTTTGGCCTTAGCTAGCCCATAGTCCATAACATGGAGTGCGGAGCCCGTGCATATGTAGGAGGAACAGGCGTGACCAAGGAACCATAGCCGACCACCCATAACGCAGAGCGCGGAGCCCGTTGCACATGTAGGGAGAGATCGAAGACTGGGTCTTCTCCATAGAGAACAGAGCAGAACGTGTGCTGCTCGGTAGTTGGCAAATTAACTTGGAGATATCCGTAGCATAAGTGGCATCCGAGCAGTTAGTTCTTTTACTGAGCTCTCAGCCTTGGCTAGCCCATAGTCCAAAACATCGAGCGCGGGGCCTGTGCACGTGTAAGAGGAATAGGCGTGACCAAGGAACCACAGCCGACCACCCATAACGCAGAGCGTGGAGCCCATAGCATGTGTAGGGAGAGATCGGAGACTGGGTCTTCTCCATAGAGCATAGAATAGAGCGTGTGCTGCTCGGTGGTCGGTGAAATATTTTGGAGATATGGAGAAACGTGGCGGAGCGTTTATGGCGATCACATGTCGGAGATATGGAGAAATGTGGTAGAGCATTTATGGCAATCACATGTCGAAGATATGGAGAAACATGGCGGAGCATTTATGGTGATCTCATATTGGAGTTCGTTAAGGAGGAGCTTAGAGCTCGACGACCGTAAGTGGAGATTAAATCGTAATGGAGAAATAATGGAGACAAATTATGTCGGCCAAAACTTTATTCAGCATGGAGTGGAGAATACATATCTAGAGCATTTCAAGGATAGAAACGTATAAGGTACTCGATGTGCCATGAATTGGGGATATCGATTCTGTCCAAGTCACATAGCCGATAAGACCCTAGTCGGGTAACCTCTTTGACGACGTAAGGCCCTTCCCAAGGGGAGGATAGCTTGTGCATCCCTTTGGTTTTCTGTTTTCTACAGAGAACGAGGTCACCGATAGCAAATGAACAACCTTTGATGTTGCAGTTGTAGTATCTCCGCAAGCCTTCTAGGTATTTGGCTATGCAGACATAGGTGATCAGGCATTCTTGCTTGCCCCTATTGACGTCCTCTGTCCGAACAGCTATAGCTTGCTCTTCATCATAATGTTCCACCCTAGGTGCTCGGAAGGCAATGTCCGCTGGTAGTATGGCTTCTGAGCCATAGACCAAGAAATTTAGAGACACACCGGTGCTGCGACTAGCTTGAGTGTGCAATCCCTAGACCACAGCTGGTAGCTCTTTGAGCCATCTGCCCGGATGCTTTTCTTCTTTCTGATATAGCCTCTTTTTAAGGGCATCAAGGATCATGCCGTTCGCCCGTTCGACCTGGCCGTTGGCTCTAGGATGGGCAACGAAGACGTATTTGATGGAGATGCATCGGCCTTCGCAGAAGTCCTAAAAATGATGGCCAGTAAATGTTGTTCCAAGGTCAGTGATAATGCTATTTGAGAGACCGAATCTATGGATGATATCTTCGAAAAGCTTGACTGCCTTCTCTGCAGTAGCCGAGACAAGCGGTTTATACTCAATCCACCCGGAGAACTTGTTGATGGCGACGTATACGTACTAGAAACCAACTGACACTGGCTTGAAAGTCCTGATCATGTCTAGTCCCCAACATGCAAAGGGCCAGGAAGCTGGGATGGTCTACAGTTATTGTGCCGGCACGTGTATTTGTTTGGCGAAAAATTGGCATCCTTCATAACATCGGACGAGGTCTTCTACATCGAAGATGGTCGTGGGCCAATAAAAACCAGCTCGAAAAGCTTTGCCAACTAGGTTTCTCGAGGCCACGTGGTTGCCACAGGAGCCAGAGTGAATTTTGAGGAGTAGCTTCACTCCCTCTTCTTGGGTGATGCATTTTTGCAGTATCCCTTCCTTGGCACTTTTCCTCATCAAGTTTTCATCCACCAGCACGTAATGCCTACTTCGATGGATTAGGCGTTTGATTTCAGTCATGTCAACAGGTACTTCGGTGCTGGTGAGGTACTTGATGAACTGTTCCCTCCAATCGGCGGTCGACAAAGGTACTGTAAGTACTAGCTGCTTGACGGGGGGAATTTCCTAAACTTCCTTCTCTTCCTTAATGGATGGCACCAAAAGATCTTGAATGATGACCCTAGGTAGAATCGTGGTGCGAGAAGAGACTATCTTGGATTGGTGGTCGGTTAGCTGATTCTGATCTCCTACCACGTGGTGGTACTCGATACTATAGAATTTTCCTTCAAGCTTCCTGATTTCGGCGCAATATGCATCTATCTTCTCACTAAAGCTAGACCAGTCCTTGTTGAGCTGGTTGATGACCACCGCAGAGTCCCCGTATACCATGAGGCATTTGACACTGAGCTCGATGGCTATATGGAGTCCGTGAAGACATGCTTCGTATTCGGCGGCGTTGTTGGAGGCTGGGAAATGTATTCGGAGAACGTATCAGAGCTTATCCTTGGTCGACGTAATGAATAGAATGCCTGCACTAGCACCATTGATGTTGAGGGCATCGTCAAAGTACATCACACAGTGCTCGAGGCAAGTAGCGGCGATGGGCTCTTGGATCTCAGTCCACTCAGCGATGAAATCAGCGAGCGCCTGTGACTTGATGGTAGGCCTGCTTCTGAATTCAATGGAGTAAGTGCTGAGCTTAACATGCCACTTGATGATGCGACCGTTGGCCTCTTTGTTGTGGAGAATGTCCCCTAGAGGGATCTCGGTGACCACGATGATCTTGTAATACTCAAAGTAATGGCGGAGCTTGCATGACGTGATCAGAATAGCATATAGCAGTTTCTGAACTTGAGGATAACGAGTTTTGGGCTCATTAAGGACCTCACTAATGAAGTAGATCAGACGTTGCACCTTATAGGCATGCCCAGCCTCCTCATGTTCGACGATGATAGCTGTGCTAATGACGCGAGAAGTGGCAGCGATATAGATTAGTAGAGTTTCATCTGGTTGAGGCGCCGTCATGATTAGAGGCTTCATTAGAAACAATTTGAGCTACTCGAAAGCTGTATCTACCTCCTCCAACTAGGAAAATTCCCTCGGAGGCCTTGAGGAGTTTGAAGAAAGGTAGTCCCTTTTCGCTGAGGCGCGATATGAAGCGGCTGAGGGCAGCCATGCAACCTGTAAGCTTCTATATATCCTTTATGTAGGTTAGACATTTCATGTTGGTGATGGTGGAGACCTTGTCGGGGTTGGGTTCGATGCCACAGGCGCTGACAATGTAGCCCAGAAGTATTCCGGATGGAACCCCAAAAATGCACTTTGAAGGGTTGAGCTTCCATCTGTACCTTTTCAGGTTGGTGAATGTTTCCTCGAGGTTGGTGATAAGATTGTCGGCGGTCTTGGACTTGACGACCACATCGTCAATGTAAGCTTCGATGTTGTGGCCGATCTATTGATCGAGGCACATCTGGATGGCCCTTTGGTGGGTCACCCTGACATTCTTGAGTCCGAAGGACATGGTGGTATAGCAGTACGCACTGAAAGGCATGATGAATGACGTCTTGACCTAGTCTTCTTCCTTGAGGGAGATCTGGTGATAGCCGGAGTAACAGTCGAGGAAGGAGAGTAGTTCACAACTGGCGGTGGAGTCTACAATCTCGTCTATTTGAGGCAGACCGAAGGGGTCTTTAGGGCAGTGTTTGTTAAGATCAGTGTAATCAAGGCACATTCTCCATTCTTTATTCTTTTTTTGAACGAGAATAGGGTTTGCTAACCACTCAGGATGATACACTTCTTTTATGAATCCAGTAGCTAAAAGCCACTTTATTTCTACCCTAATAGCCTCCTTCTTGTCTGGCATGAATCAGCAGAGTTTCTGCTTGATCGGTTTGGCAGTCGGCGAGACATTCAAGGAGTGCTCGATCTTCTCCCGTGGTACCCCCGGCATGTCTATAGGTTTCCAAGCAAACATGTTGGCGTTGGTACATAGGAAGGATATGAGTACACTTTCCTATTTGGGGTCGAGGTGAGACCCAATCTTCATAGTCTTGGAGGGGTCATCGAGGCCGAGGCCAGCCTCCTTAGTTTCCTTGGACTTGGTGGAGGCGCGAGGAGGCTCTAGCGAAGGGATCTCTAGGTCATCGGTGGGCACCGTCTTGGCATCGGTGACCACACTGGCCATCTAGATGGAGAGGTCGGTGGCTTCAGCGAGGACGAGACTCTCTGTCTCATAGGCGTAGGCGATGGAGAGGTTGGCCCGTAGGGCTAGGACTCCTATAGGCGAAGGCATCTTTAGCACTAGATAAGCGTAGTATGGTACAACCATGAACTAGACCAGAGCTAGCCGACCAAGTATGGTGTGATAGGCGGTGTTGAAATCAGTGACGTAGAAGTTGATGTGCTCGACACGGTAGTTGCTTGCCATGCCGAACTATACTGGTAGGGTGATCTCTCCAAGCAGTTTGGATGCCCTGCCAGGTACCATGCCCTAGAAAGAGGAGTCGGAGGGTGTGAGATCTATTATCTTGAGGCTGAGCTCGTTTAGGGCTCCGGCGAAAAGGAGGTTTAGAGCGCTCCCACCATCAATGAGCATTTTTCTGAAAAGCACTTTCTAGACGGTTGCATCAAGGACGAGTGGGAAATGCCCTGTGTAGGGAATGTCCGCCCACTGGTCATCCCTGCTAAAGGTGATAGGGACCTCAGACCAAGGGCGATAGCTGGGGTTGGCAGTGGCGTCTTCTGCATTGACGGCGAGCACCCGGCGGGCGGCGAGCTTCCATTCTCTTCTGCTCTCGATGGTCGGCGACCTCCAGTGCCATCGTTGTTGTCGTCATCTGGCTTTTTGTCCTGGAACTCCTTAGCCAAGCCGAGGCAGTCCTTCATCTTATGTTTGGCGTTCTTGTGGAGAGGGGACAGGCCATCGAGGATCTTCTTGTAGTGCTCATCATAGTTGCGTTTGGCTCGAGGCTCTTTGACGATGGCGATGATGTGGTCTGGTCAGCGGCGGGGATATTTACTAGGCTTGGAACCTTCTTGCCAATCAGGGCCACTATCTCGATGGTGACTACGGTCATCGTAGCGGCGGTCGCTATGGCACCGGTCTTCGAAGCGATCATCGCTACGGCGAGTTGGCCATTGAGTGCCTACATCCTCATTAAAGCGTACCTTGGCTTCCTCGACATCGGCGTACTGGTTGGTGGTTGTGATTGAAGGTACCATGATGCCTAAGAGGGGGGGGGTGAATTAGGCAACTTAAAACTCTTACTCTAAACTATGGCCTCTTTTTCTAATCCTAGCAAAACCTATGCAATAGATAAACTATCTAGATGTGCAACTATGGTTTTGCTAGTGTGTTGCTATCTCTACCGCAAAAGTAATAAAGTAATCAATGTAAGTGCGGAAGCTAAAGAGCAAGGTAGAGATATGCAAACTCCCGTCGACGACTCCGGTATTTTTACCGAGGTATTGAGAAGCGCGCAAGCTTCCCCCTAGTCCTCGTTGGAGCCCCTCGCAAGGAATCCCTCGCAAGAGCCAAGCTCCCGGTCGGGTGACTCCGTGGATAGCCTCGGGCCTTCCCCATGCGCAAGTGGGTCTCCGATGTGCCTCATGGCAAGCCTCTCCCGGATGCTCCCCGCCGTCTTCACTATCAAGCTTCCGGCCGAAATGCCACGGACCTTGTTCCCTCCGGTACACGGTGGCGGCCACACCACAAACGCGGTTGGTGTGATCTCGCAAGACTTCAAGCCCCTCTGATGTACAACACTTGTGCTCGCAAGCATGGGGTGGCAAGAGGTATGCAAACCTCACTAAACACTAGGCAAACACCTAGAGCAAGCGCATAAGCGGTGGTCTAATCAACCTAAGCACTTCGCAAAGCACTTATGCTAATCACCAAATAAAACACTAAGCACTATGCATGTGGAGATCACTAAAATGGTGTATCAACACCCTTGGTATGTTTCCTCAGCTCCACTACTCTCAAATAGCCGGTTGGGGGTTGTATTTATAAGCCCCACTGAGAAAGTAGCCGTTGGGGTCGAACTCCCGCAATTCTGCTACTGACCGAACGCTGAATCGTCCTGACCAGACGCGTCCGGTCGTCCCAATCGTTGCAGCCGCAAACCATCGATCGGAAGCTGCCAGCGTCCGGTCTCCTGCCACCAGATGCGTCCGGTCGTAGTTTTGCACGCCTGGAACCTCTCTGTACTCGATCGGACGCTGATGCCCCGCGTCCGGTCGGTTGTCATCTGCGTCCGGTCCTCACGTCCGGTCGCCTGTCTGCCGAGCCACCGGTCCAGTGTCCGGTCGTGCTTCCAGCGTCCGGTCCTTGCGTCCGGTCGCCTCTGTGAGCTCGTTTCTTCATGATCTTGCGTACAGCTTGGTTCCTATCTTTATGCTTGGACTTTGCTTGATATCTTGGGTCTTTTCTTGTGCTCCTAAGGTCTTGCTTAAGGTGTTGATCATCGGATCATCACGTCACCTTCGTCCAAGTCACGTCTTGCACCCTATTGAACTACAAAATAAACACTTGCAAATTCATTAGTCCAATTTGGTTGTGTTGGTCATCAAACACCAAAATCCAAAGTAAATAGGCCAAGGGTCCATTTTCCTTACAATCTCCCCCTTTTTGGTGATTGATGCCAACACGACCAAAGCAAGCAAATAATAAGAATTTGGAAGTTAAAAACTTCCTACTTGCTTAGGATGCAATACAAAGGGCAAGGTTATATGATACTACTTGATAGATACCAATTGAAACTTTACTTAAAAGCTTGTCTTGCCCTTGCAAATGTCCCCATGTGATATTATGGATTAAAGCCTATCTTTCTAAAAAAGAATATTTCCCATTACTTAGACTAACCCATAATTTACTTTCCTCCCTTTCTCGGACCATTACTATTTGTAACTAAATGCTTGTCTTTGGTCCTTCAAATTCTCCCCCTTTGGCATCAAACACCGAAAAGGAAGACATTAGTAGCACAATGGGAGGGTCAACTTTCATGATCCTTTGAGTAAAGAGTGAAATGGATCACAAAATTTGACTCTCACATTATATAGACTAAGCTCCTCCTAAATATATGCATACATAGGATAGAAAGCAACGCATATGCATAATTAGCAATTTATTTTACTAGAGAGTTTAATCTATATAATGCATGGAGAAAGCATATAAATATGAAATGAGATCAACATGATGAAGCCATTTGAAGAATGATGCTTAACTCCGGGGACTCCAATTTCCTTACAATGAGACTACTACACATGTGATAGGTTTGAAAGAATTGATACTATTTGAACAAGTGTTAGTCTCAAAGCATCCAAGTTTTAGATTAAGCTCCCCCTAAATTTGTGCACACAAGTGTTGAATACTTGTAAAATTTGTGCACATTGATTTAAGTATCAAAATACCACTTGAAAGATGATATTTGGGAAAGATTATCTACAATTTGGACTTTGGCACATATTAGATAATTAATTGTAAAACAAGTTATGTGCCGTGCTCCTAAACAATTTTAAACCATGTAGGTTTGCTCCAAGGGTTGATAATGAAACCGAGCAAGCCTACCATATAATATACCTATTGAATGCATGACAAAATATTTAAGCATGTAGATGCAAACATTAGGCATGAGAGATAACTAGATGCTTTAAGAGTATACCAATTGAAAGACAAAGCCAATTGAAATGAATACTAATTGAAAGTAATGACATCTAGTTACCTAACATGGGAAGGGGAAATTGGGTCCATAGTATTCACTGACCTACTTGGCAATGACTTTTTCCAACATGATGCACCCCATGAAATGCACCCATACTTTGCCAAGTCTCCAAATTCCCCGTCGTCCGACGGACTTCTCACTTCCCTTTCGGGATCCAAACCTTCTTGGTGCTCTTCATGTTTGAAATGATTTCCTTTGGCACCCAAAAGCGTTTGACCCCATTGTTAGCTTGCTTGTTCACCTTGATGGCCACCACCTTGTCATTTTTCTTCTTATTCAAGAGATAAGGTGTGGAGGCCTTCTTGTCCACCTTGTTGGTGTAGGTGTTGGAGAGCTTGCTTGTTTGCTTTTTCTCCTTCTTCTTTGCTCCTCCCCCATTCTTCACCTTGCACTCATAGGACTTGTGACCTTCCTTGTGGCACACGTAACAAACCACGGTTTGTCCTTCATCAAGCTTCTTCACTCCCTTGATGGTGTTATCTTGATGAAGTTGGGTTTGCTTCGCCTTGCCTTTCACTTGAGTCAAGTCCTTGGTGAGGCGAGCTACTTCTTGCTTGAGTTGCTCATTCTCCTTTGCAACCACTTGTGTGCATGTATCTACAATAACTTTCTCAACACAAACTTGGTTGCACAAAGGTGAGTCTAAACATAAATCTTTGCAAGAAGTAGAGGCATCCTTTTTAATGATAGAACTTTTCTTTTTAGATGCCTTGGTGGGGGTATTTTTGACAGCCTCAAGATTAGCAACTTTATTTGTTAGCTCATCACAATGTTTGCACTTGATTTCCATTTTAGCAAGCAAACTTTGATAATCATTTTGTGAGCTAGCTAACTTTTCTTTTAATTTTTCATTTTTCTTTAAAAGTTGCTCATCATTGATTATGCATGCATTTGTTGTTGCACTAGCCTCAAGTTGCTCAATTTTAGTAGATAGTTCAACATTGAGATTTGCAAAGTTTTCATATTGTTCAAGCAAATTTTTGTATGCTTCTTGTGAACTACCTAGCTCTTCTTTTAAATTTTTGAGCTTCTTTTGTTGACTAGTGCAAACTTTAGCATATTTAAGATTTTGTTGCACAATTGTATTATAAGAAGGCAAATCATCATCACTATCGCTCTCACTAGAGGATGAGCTTTCATTACCTAGTGCCATAAGGCACACACGAGAAGAGCTTGATGATGAGTGCTTGCGCCCTCGCCTCTTGTGATGATCTTCTTCACTTGAGGAATCATCCCATGACCTTATTGATGTGAGGGATTTGTTCTTGCATGCCTTCTTCTTTGCCTTGGGTGTGGGCTTGTTTGGACAAACTTTCACAAAGTGCCCCAACTCGCCGCATCCATAGCATCCTTTCTTTCTTTGCTCGTTTCTTTGATTAGTGAAAACGAGGTCTTGAATTTGGATGGGCACACCCTTGACATTGAGCCTTACGATTATCTTCTCCACCTTTTTGATAAGTTTGATTGATTCTTCATCAAGGTTGGAGGTGGAGGAGGAAGATTGATCATCATCACTTGATTCTTGTTCATCATCATCATCCTCAACTTCTTCTTCTTCACTTGAGGAGCTTGAGCTTGAGCTTGACTCAACTTTCTTGCCCTTCATCTTTTTCTTCTCGCTACAAGCGAGAGCTTTGCCTTTGCTTGATGAAGATGCTTCTCCTTGACCCATCTTACGTGACATTTCAAATGCCACTAGCTTCCCAATGACAATCCCCGGGGTCATGGTGCTCAAGTTCTCCATGTTGTGAAGGATGGTGATGATGCTTGCATATTTCTTTTGTGGTAGAATGGAGATGATCTTCCTCACGATGTACGCATCATCTAGCTTTAATAATCCTATTGAATGGAGCTCATTGATGGTTAGATTCACTCGAGAATACATATCACAAACAAGCTCATCATCATTCATAGCAAAGGAATCATAATTTTGCTTGGCTAGACAATGTTTTTGCTCACGGACATTACTTGTGCCGTCATGGAGCTCTTGGAGTTTTAACCAAATTTCATGTGCCGTATTTAAGGTGAACACTTGGTTAAACACATCCATGCTAAAAGATTCAAACAAGCAATTCTTAGCTCTAGCATTGAAATGCATTTCTTTTTCGTCACTCTTTGTGGGCTTTTCGGGATTCTTTATGGGTTTCATCCCGTCACGAGTGACTCTCCATACACCTAAATCAACCGCCTCAAGGTGGCAAGCCATTCTAGCTTTATAGTAAAGGAAGTTAGTGCCATCAAATTGTGGAGGCCTAGCGGTATCCATCCCAACCACTCTACAAATGCGTCGGCTCAACGGCGGTTAAGCCAAGGGTCAAAATATGAGCCAACCGGCTCTGATACCAATTGAAGGTACTATGACGCCTAAGAGGGGGGGGGGTGAATTAGGCAACTTAAAACTCTTACTCTAAACTATGGCCTCTTTTTCTAATCCTAGCAAAACCTATGCAATAGATAAACTATCTAGATGTGCATCCATGGTTTTGCTAGTGTGTTGCTATCTCTACCGCAAAAGTAATAAAGTAATCAATGTAAGTACGGAAGCTAAAGAGCAAGGTAGAGATATGCAAACTCTCGTCGACGACTCCGGTATTTTTACCGAGGTATCGAGAAGCGCACAAGCTTCCCCCTAGTCCTCGTTGGAGCCCCTCGCAAGGAATCCCTCGCAAGAGCCAAGCTCCCGGTCGGGTGACTCCGTGGATAGCCTCGGGCCTTCCCCACGCGCAAGTGGGTCTCCGATGTGCCTCATGGCAAGCCTCTCTCGGATGCTCCCCGCCGTCTTCACTATCAAGCTTCCGGCCGAAATGCCGCGGGCCTTGTTCCCTCCGGTACACGGTGGCGGCCACACCACAAATGCGGTTGGTGTGATCTCGCAAGACTTCAAGCCCCTCTGATGTACAACACTTGTGCTCGCAAGCACGGGGTGGCAAGAGGTATGCAAACCTCACTAAACACTAGGCAAACACCTAGAGCAAGCGCATAAGCGGTGGTCTAATCAACCTAAGCACTTCACAAAGCACTTATGCTAATCACCTAATAAAACACTAAGCACTATGCATGTGGAGATCACTAAAATGGTGTATCAACACCCTTGGTATGTTTCCTCAGCTCCACTACTCTCAAATGGCCGGTTGGGGGTTGTATTTATAAGCCCCACTGAGAAAGTAGCCGTTGGGGTCGAACTCCCGCAATTCTGCTACTGACCGGACGCTGAATCGTCCTGACCGGATGCGTCCGGTCGTCCCGACCGTTGCAGCCGTGAACCACCGATCGGACACTGCCAGCGTCCGGTCTCCTGCCACCGAACATGTCCGGTCACAGTTTTGCGCGCCTGGAACCTCTCTGTACTTGATCGGACGCTGATGCCCCGCGTCCGGTCGGTTGCCGTCTGCGTCCGGTCCTCGTGTCTGGTCGCCTGTCTGCCGAGCCACCGGTCTAGTGTCCGGTCATGCTTCCAGCGTCTGGTCCTTACGTCCGGTCGCCTCTACAAGCTCGTTTCTTCGTGACCTTGCGTACGGCTTGGTTCCTATCTTCATGCTTGGACTTTGCTTGATATCTTGGGTCTTTTCTTGTGCTCCTAAGGTCTTGCTTAAGGTGTTGATCATCGGATCATCACGTCACCTTCGTCCAAGTCATGTCTTGCACCCTATTGAACTACAAAATAAACACTTGCAAATTCATTAGTCCAATTTGGTTGTGTTGGTCATCAAACACCAAAATCCAAAGTAAATGGGCCAAGGGTCCATTTTCCTTATAGTGATCATCTCGCCAATCCCCATGGGCAGTTTGTGGTTGAACTTGGAGCGAAGCTCACGGTGATGGAGTCCTTGGATGAAGGCGGTGATGACCTCAGCTTCCGTGATGTTGGGAATAGAATTCCTCATCTCCGAAAAGCATCTAATGTAGCTACAGAGGAGCTCGGACGACTTCTGATTGATGCGGTTTATATCATGCTTGGTGCTCGGCCGAGTACACATAGCCATGTAGTTGTCGGTGAAGACTTTTTTAGCTTTTCCCAGGATCCGATGGAGTCCGAGGTAAGGATTGTGAACCAGTTCATGGCGGTTGGCATTAGCATGATGGGAAGATAATTTGCCATGACACTGGTATCTCCTTCGGTAGCGCGCACAGCAGTGGCGTAAGCCTATAGCCACTGTGTGGGGTTTATCCTTACCTCATAGGGCTTGACCCCAGTGATTTTTCAACCATGGGGCCACTGAAGTGTTCGGAGTGCCCTCATGAATGCTGGGGGTCCTTTGGGGTTGTCGGCGCCATGATCTGCAACATTTCTAGTGTTGAGCAGCTCGAGAGCTAAGTCCAGGTTACCATACTCTTTCTCATACTCTTGGCGACGGCGTACCTCTTCTTCATGGCAACCAAAGCGGCATTCGTCGATACATCATCGCGCATCTCAGAGATTGTTGTGGTGCACTCAGACATCCTAGTCGACCTCCTAGTCATGTTGGCTGTGATGTTCGATGAGGTTGCCCCTAGCTCCGCCCTAGAGGGGTTGCCAATCATCGTGGTGCTGGTCGGTGAAGCAACTTGGGCGGCAATCGGATCTTGTCGTGGCTGATCGACGAATCGAGCTTGTGGAGTATGAAGGTCTCTGATCCTAGCGGATCTCGTTGACCTGGCAATGTGCCGCTTTAAGCATGGCGGCGACATTGGCGACCTCCAGCGTCTATGGAAGCCGAGCGAGCTCCTTGGCAGCCATGGCCAGGTTGGCGCTTGGGGTCTTGTAGATGTCATGGCCTTCGACATGAACGAACTCATCATCAATGTTGCGTTGGAGTTGGCTTGGCCTTCCTTAGGAGTCAAGCTGAGCCTCGGCCATCGCAAGGGCAGCCTCGTTTGCTCGGTGCTATGCACGGTTGATGTTCCTATTGACGCGGGTAGTGTGGTCCTCCTTGGTTTCCCCTTCCCATGGGGCGCTATCGACGCTGACGTTGAAGATTGCGCCACCACGGAAAGGAGAGAGAGGAATTAGTTCGGTGGAGGTCTCGGCCACAGTCTCCGAAGAGCCCTGGGACTCAGAGTCTAGATTCTCCTCCAAAATGGTTTGGAGGGAGGCTCCAGGGCATCGGCCAACATGTAGCATGTTGATAGCTGATGGAGCTGGTCGGCGATCTGGTCGGCGAGAAGTTGGACATCTCCAAACTAGTCGACGAATTTGCCCCGTAGGGCCTCTTGATAAGTAGCAGCGACTTTGGTGAGCC
The DNA here is from genome assembly GCF_019320115.1 of Miscanthus floridulus. NCBI lineage: Eukaryota > Viridiplantae > Streptophyta > Magnoliopsida > Poales > Poaceae > Miscanthus > Miscanthus floridulus. The sequence goes on from NC_089597.1 coordinate 46,333,056, forward strand.
CAAAGGGTAGGGCCATAGCCCCTAGAGTTTCTCGAGCAGCCTCTGATGGATCTAGATCGGAGGGTGGTCAGCGCTGAACCTGAGTGTCCAGAGCCGATTCTACGATGGAGAGGCAATCGACGAGCTTCTGACCAACCCGATCGATAGATGTGATTAGATCGTCATTGTTGATTTGCCTCCTCTAGTAGCGAGGGAGCGGGTGGCAAATTGTTGATGAAGATGACCTCAGAAGTGGTTCTGAGATTGGATTTGTAGTCGCAGGTGTTGGGGTAATCGGTGCAGTATCGATCTGCACTAGCTCGATGATCTCTCTGACTCCATCAATGTTGATGATCCACGAGATCGATCCGACCATGAAGATCTATCCAGACTGTGGGAAGGACGAAGAGCTTGCAGAACATACCATCTTGTTTGACATGGAAACAACATGCACACCCCTACCTGGCGCGCCAACTGTCGACAGAATATCATCGGCAGTCCTCCGAGGGGTATCCCACGAAGGTAGATTGATCAGCAGAGATGCATGTAATCAAGAACAAGAAGGCAATAGAGACACACGAGTTAGACAGGTTCAGGCCGTTAGTATGACGTAATACCCTACTCATATGGTCTGTTGGATTGTATTGGCTATCATATGCTATTGCGTGAGTTTGGAGGGGGTCCCTGCCCGCCTTATATAGTCCGGGGGGTAGGGTTACAAGTCAGTTAGATCTGAGATATAACCAGAAAGTAATAATAGATTACAGGAATCATGGGATCATACGTATCCTAACATATCTCGTAGTATCTTCCGGATATCCTCCCGGTGTCTTGCAGGAGGCACCGAGCAATGTCGTGCCCCGCAAGTTTTTGTCTTATGGGCTGGGCCGCCCTTGGGAGCACAGCCCATGTGGTCAGCCGTGGGTATCCAGGGCCATACCCCCCATAGTTAAGCAATACTTTTACTTGGTTGCGGGTTCATCGTCCGTCCCCATGGTGGTTGCTCTAGTAGAGGGCTCCCGATAAAGACGGATCACCTTGATCGACACTAGAGTAGTAGTCGATAGCGTATATGTGGTGTCTAGGCTAGAGGCTACCTTCATTAGCCTTGTATTATCCCCCAGTTAAGGGGTAGGCGGTAGGTGGTGATAGCCCTGTTCGTCTTTTGTAATCCCCCATGTTTGGATATGGCATAGAGCTACGTGCCGGTATCGCCTAACAGATCTGGTGCGCTTCGATGCCTGAAGTGAGCAAGTAGAAGTAGAGTTTATCTATCCTTAGACCCTAAGCCATAGGAATCCTTCTCTACCCTCATCAGCTATCCTTGTGTTGTTCTTGGACAAATTAGCTAGAAGAAATACCTCCGTTCCCTATGGAAATACGATATCCTAAATATTTCCGTGTGAAAGCTACAACGGTAATTCCGTACGCTTGCAGATTAACTTCTGTAGACATTAAGAAATACCAACAAGCTTTCTAGCACCATTGCCAGGGAACGGTTGCTATTTTCTTCGAACCTGGTTCATCCTCGTATTTGTATCTCTTATTTTATAAAAACAAATAGTTTTCTTTTTATCTTTTTCACCATGAACTCAACTCCTATCAAAAACATTTCCACTTCATAGGGTGAGTTCTCTAAGCCACCACCAAAACCAAACCTTTCATCTAGCAGTGAACTCCACCCTGGCTTGATAGCCATGGTTTGGGCACAACCCTTCTCTGGGCTAGAAAATGAAAACCCATACCATCACCTACACGAATTTGAGGAAATGTGTTCGTGCCTGAGCATCTTAGGCATGACACAGGAAATTCTAAGTTGAAATTGTTTCCTTTCTCTCTCATAGGAAAGGCGAAACAATGGTACACATTTGCCGTAGAAAGTATGAATGGGGACTAGGATGAATTTAAAGACAAGTTTTGTCTTGCATTTTTTCCTATGTCCCGTATCGGCTCTCTACCTAGGGCAATCCTCAACTTTTAGCAGTACGAGAAGGAGTCTATAGATGTAGCCTCGGCTAGGTTTTTGAAGTTAGTTTATGCCGGCCCAGACTTATCATTACCCGATGGCATGATTTTGTGTCTCTTTTGTTCGAGTCTTGAAATGGAAGAGGTCGGAGAGCTAGAGCTAAGGGATGAACTGCCTGAGGTGGTGTCCAGAATGAAAGAGAGAATGTGCAAGCGTACGGAATTACTTTTGTAGCTTTCACCCAGAAGTATTCCGTGTATCATATTTTTCATAGGGAACAGAAGTATTTCTTCTAGCTAATTTGTCCAAGGACAACACAAGGATAGCTGATGAGGGTAGAGAAGGATTCCTATGGCTTAGGCTCTAAGGATAGATAAACTCTACTATTACTTGCTTACTTTGGGCACCGACTTATACCTGGTCTACCAGGCACTCCGGCCTGTAGCTCTACACCGTACCCAGATGTGGGGGAGTACAAGGGACGGACAAGGTTGTCACCACCTACCGCCTACCCCTCAACCATGGAGTATGAGGCAAACGAAGGTAAACTCTAGCCTATACACCATGTCTACACTATTGATTACTACTCTAGCATCGCAGGGTTATCCTTCTTTATCAGGGCTCTTTACTAGAGTATCCGCTATAAGAATGGACGACGAACCCGCAAACAAATAAGAATATAGCTTAACTACTCAAAAACTTTATACCTAAAGAATCACAAATACTCACTTAGCGGGAAAACCTATTGAGGCACATGTATTTGTCGAGGTACAAGGCATAGAGACACCGACAAGCCTAGCTCTTCCCCATACTCTTCCCTCACATCTCTCCCTACTAACTTTTAGCTAGCTATCTAGGGCCTAAGCCCATTGGAGTGGTGCTCTTTCTCTTGCTCTAACTCTTTGCTCTTCTCCTTGTGTGTTCAAATGAGGAGGAGGGAGCCTCCTTTTATAGGTGGATAGGAGGGGGTTCCCTGAAAAATGCTTCATCCCCTCATGGAAAGTACCAAATCGACCTCCAAACTGCCATCTAGATGCACTGAACCCAGACGACACCCTAGGAACTGACGTGGGTAAGGCGGTATCTAACAACACGCGAAAGATGGGCCTGAGAGGGCCCAGTGGTGGTGCGGGTGCACCAGGGGTGCGGCTTGTTGACACCTGTGGTGGCACACAGAGACAAAATCCACAAGCACATGGGGATCGAAGTAGTTTTCACCTAGAGTGTTATCGAGTATCATATCCACGAAGAAATGTGTGTGTGTTGTCTAACAATTAGTTTGTCTAGGGATAGCAATCAAGGTTTAAGGTATGAGTAGAGAGGATTCCTATGGTTATGACCCTATGCAGAGCAAGGCTTATGATTCTAGTGTTCACTTTGGGACGCCGCTTAGATGGTAAAGCACCGCTAATAGATAATTCTACCGACACGACTACGGTCCTACCAATTTAAGAACCCGCTCAATTCGGAGTGGACTACAGAGGATAGATGGGGCTATCACCACCCACTACTACCACGCAACCAGCTAGGAGCAGGGAGCAAACACAGGTAGCTGATAGCCTAAGCACCACGCTTATGCTAACAATTACTACTCTAATCCAATAGCAAGAACTAGAGTACTCAAAAGAACTGTGAACCCATGAACAAAAGAGCACAATACTTACTTTAAACAGAAATCAATTACAAGAAGTATCTTAGATGTAGACTTGGAGAAGCCTAGATCCACCAAAGTACAAGCCATAGAGGTAGCACCAATAGGTCGGTACTTCCTCCAAACTCTTCCCTTACTCTCTCGCTATTATGTACAAAGAATAGATCCTAACTAGAGGACTAATCTCTCTTGAATGCAATGCCCTAATCCTAAGATGATGATATGAATTAGGGTTTTAGGATAGCCTCAGGGAGGGGGGTAGGGGCTGCTATATATAGGGGTAGCATCAATTCTGGACCCTCGGATCAAACCGACTTGAAACAATAGCGTAGATTTGATCTATAAGGTGGTGGGAAACCGACGTAGAAAGGAGAGACTGACATGTGGGCCCCATAGGTCGACTAGCCTATAGGTGGGGCCTGTCGACCTGTCTCCATGATAGGTAGGCTCTATCTTCGGTGGAGAGTCTTCTGGAGTGTTCTAGAGTCTTCCCAAGTCGGTACCATCGTGGATAAACATGATTTGCTTTGACAAATAGGTCGTCCTTGATGGTTTTCTGATGAAATCCTCCAACATTCACAGATTCACCAAAACTCGTGGAATTTATTAATTTAAAACCCTAGACCTATGTTTGGTAATAGACTTAAGTATATATGCAGGTTATATTGACGGTTTATGATGATTGTTAACTACCATCAACAAGCTCCCCCACACTTAACCTTTGCTAGTCCCTGAGCAAAGCTAAACTTGAACAATGGACCAGGAGTTGCATTAATGCTTTCACACCTCAAAAGTACACATGCGTTCAATCAAAAATTCTCCTCCGGATTAGAGTAAACTGATCTGACTTTCAAATTTACCCATATTACCTTCAACCATAGGGCTTCTTAGCCTTCACTTGGGTCTTAAGCAATTGAAAGACAGAACGATCAAGTCAAGCATTATGTATCAAGTTCTTTGTTCCACCATTGTTCTGGAGTTTTTTATAAGTTTTCAAAATAAAACTTAGAGATTCCATTGTATGACACTTTCAAGTCTCTCAATATATGTGGTATTTGTGGATCCTCACCAAGGCAATAGAGATGTTATGCTTTTTTCTTTCCTACAACTAAGGCTTATGCAGAGCTTATAGGTAGGGAGAGAGCTAGAGCATACTTGCAATGCATATATTGTAAAGTCAAACCTCGGATCCAAAGAGAGTTGAATCATACAATCAAATCAAAATGTGCATGTGTGTGGATATATGTGGTGGATATATATGGTGGCTAACCTAATTCTACTTTGCTCCTTGAAAACATATCTCTCTTTTGAAACTTGGAAATATCTTTGCGAGAGAATAGGGGCTATCATATTTATCTCTCTTTTTTTCTTTTTAGGCGGGCATCTGAGTACCCATTGTTTTAAATATCTTGGACACTTGTCCATTTTTTCTCAACTCTTTTTTTCTCTTTTTTTATGAATAACTTTTGCATAGCCCCATGTGCAACAAAACCTTGAGAGATAGCTTACAAGAACTTGGAGCATTGATTTGGTGGATGGAAAAACTAACAAGCATGTTTTTGCTTTCTCCCAGTGTAGGAGCAAAATATTTTTGGGTGGATCTAAATGGAATGGCATGTTTTTGTGCTTACCCCCAGTGTAGGAGTAGTGCATATGTGGGTGGTGTGTACGTGATCCTGATTTTAAGAGCATGACAAATCTCTCATAAGGGTCAACAAAGCTTGACAAAGCTCAATGCAAAAGCAAGTAGCATATATGAGTGGAAGTTTTTCTAGTCTAAATAACATGTATGGCGCTGGTAGGAATTCAAGCTTTGTCATACAGGAACTCATCATGTAGCATTTTTGTGTTTTTCAAAAGATAAATCTCTCAAACTTTAGTCACTCAGAAAAAGATAAACAACAGCTCAGACCTTCTCATATCATGTCCATAAATTACCTAAATTTAGATCAAGTATATGCTACCCACGAGTTTCAAGTTTAGAGTAAATCCTTATATCAAATCAATTTTATCCAAAACTTGGGAGAATTCAAGGTTGAAAACTAGATACTTGAAAGGAATTACAATAGAGAAACTATTCATCATTTTCATTTTAAGAGATTATCTTCAGAGCCCCTTTTTATTTATTTAGCTCTTAAAAGAAATTAAAGCAAACTAGACACACTCTTCTTATTTGTTTTTGTTTTTTACTATTATAGGGATAACTATTTATTTTGTTTTTAGTTTTACATTTTTTTATAAAGCAAACTAAATATAATAAAGGAAGAGAAATACTTAGCTGAATACACGGGGGTGCCTCTCCCCAAGCTGGTTGATGGTAAACATGGCCAAGGATGAAGTGCAAGGTAGTAGACCCAAGACAGGTTGGCCTATCTTCTCATGGTTCTTTCATCGTTTGTCGATGCTGTGCTTTTCTTGGGAGGTTTGCCTCCCCCACACTTGAATTCTGTTATCTTGCATAAACAACATGTGGAGACAAGCACCAACAAAAGACTAGAGAGATCCTGACAATATTTTATTCGAATGTATAGATAGCTTAGCAGGTAAACATGGGTTTTTAAGGTTTTCACAGAGTAAAGAAGAAGAGCTGAATTGAAAATGTTATTTAAATTCTATAAAGTTAATTATATATAATTCTTCTTCTAGCAATTGTGTGTCATGAAAAACTTTTAAACGATGACCATTTACCTTCATCATTTTGAAGTGTGACCGCTCCATGAGACGATGCGCTAATTACATTGTAAGGTCCTTCCCATTTGCTTCGTAGTTTCCCATGTCCAAACAACTTCACTCTGGAGTTGAAAAGCAACACCTTGTCACCTGGTTTGAATTCCTTCTTTTTTAATCTTTTGTCATGCCATCTTTTTGTCCTCTCTTTGTAGAGTTTTGCATTATGATATGCTTTTTTTGTCATTCCTCTAACTCAGAGAGTTGCATTTTTATTTTCTTCCCAGCTACTTCAAAGTCCATGTTCTACCTTTTTATGGCCCAATGTGCTTTGAATTCCAACTCGACAGGTAAGTGGCAAGTCATCCCATACACGAGTTGGTATGGTGACATTCCAAGTGGTGTTTTATAAGCTATTCTGTAAGCCCATAGTACTCTGTGTAACTTGTCCTTCCATGCTGTCCCCATCTCATTAATGGTCTTCTGCAGAATGTTCTTCATTTGCTTGTTTGACATTTCTGCTTGTCCGCTAGTTTAAGGATGGTATGGTGTCGCGATGTTATGATGGACCCCATGATCAGATAAGAAGCATCGGAACTTTCTATCAATGAAGTGAGGACCTCCATCACTAATTACATGCATGGAAAGACGGTCTCTAAAAACATCCTCTTGGCATTATTGGAGTCTGTAGCTCGACATGGTAGAGTTTCAACCCATTTTGAAACAAAGTCGACTGCCACCAGGATGTATTCACACTGCCAGGATTTTGGAAATGGTCCCATGTAGTCAATTCCCCAGACATCAAAGACTTCTAAGTGGAGGATGGTGGCGAGTGGCATAGCATCTCTTGCATTAATACTCCCATGTTTCTAACATAGAGTACACCTCCGTATGAAGTCTTTGGTGTCGTCGTACATGGTTGGCTAGAAGAATCCACTTTGCCAAATCTTGGAATGTGTGTGAATGCCCCCATAATGTCCTCCATATGGTGCCGAGTGACATCTCTCGATGATCTTGGTTGCTTCCTTAGCCGAAACACACCTCCTGAGTAGTCCATCAAAGCAAACTTAGTAGAGGTACGATTCATCCCATAGGTGGAGGCGATTTTCATAGATGAGCTTGCGCCTATTCTCCCCTGGTGGTACATAACCTGCAACCATAAAATTAACAATATTTGCATACCAGGGGTCGGATCCTGCGACCTTCAAGAGCATGTTGTCCCATAGAAAATCGTTGATGGGCAACTCCTGTGGATTCTCGAACTGCATTCTTGATAAGTGATCGGCTATAGAATTTTCTATTCCTTTCTTATCTTTAATTTCTAAATCAAATTCTTGAAGGAAAAGGATCCATCTTATAAGCTGAGGCTTAGCATCTTTCTTAGTAAGGAGATATTTAAGAGCAGCATGATCAGTGTAAACAATAACCTTTGCTCCTACTAAGTAAGATCTAAACTTGTCAATAGCAAAAACAACAGCCAGAAGCTCTTTTTTAGTTGTTGCATAATTCAGTTGAGGTCCTGACAAAGTTTTACTAGCATAAGAAATTGCATGATGCTTTCTGTGGTGGAACCACCTGGAATAACATACTTTCAGAGGAGGTTGTCTTCCACTAGACACTAAGCACCCCGAAAGTGAACTATACCGGATAGTTCCGTTGAGCACACCCCTAAGAGAGAACTCGGTGAAGTTAACCTATCCAGAGCGGCTCACGGGCACCTTCTTCCTTATGATAGTCCTCTTAACCAGACGAGAGTTGGCCGAAGGCTGAGAAGACTAGGGAGGCTGGTTCTGGGGGCACTCCCAGGCATAGTGACCTTCCTTGCCACACTTGAAATAGGCACCAAGCTTGTTCCCCTGTCCCTGACAAGGCAGAACCTATTGTCCCTAAGGCTGCTGCACCTATTGAGTAGGTGCATGGTGCAGAGTGGGTGGTGCCTGGTGAATCTGCTGAGTCTAACAGGACGACTGTACTCCTGGAGAGTGATAGGACACCCTCCTCACAACCCATACCTTCTGAGACTGTGGGTGACTAGAAGATCTAGAGATCACCCTCTTGCGCTTCCACTCAGCCTAAGAGTCACCATGAAGTCCCTCCATAGCAACAGTAGCATTCATCAATGCTCCAAAGGTCTGATAGACTCCTGTATACAACTTCTCTTGCAAGATACAAGAGAGACCACGATTGAAATGGTCCATCTTATTCTCATCAGTGTCCACATGAGTCCCAGTATATTGTGCAAGATGGTTGAACTTGTTCACATACTCCATCATAGTCATATTTCCTTGTTTTAGCTCTAGAAACTCAGACAACTTCCTATTCAGCAAACTAGCAGGAATATAATACTAACGAAAAGCAGTGGTAAACTCCCGCCAAGTCACATGGTGGTCCACATGTTGCATGATGTTGAAAGTGTCCTACCAAGCACTAGCAGATCCCCAAAGCGCACCTTCTGCTCATTAGTCACAGTGAGTAGCTAAAACTTCTGCTCCATAATACGAAGCCAATGCTCCATGTCGAGAGGCTCAACAGTCGGCATGAACATGGGCAGGTGTGTTCCCAAGAAGTCCTAGTAGGAACAGGGCCTCTCGGGACCACGAGCACCAGCCTCGTTCCTACATTGCCACTAGGGCCTCCACGAACGAAGCCACCAATTGCATGTGCCAGCATCTCCAAGGCACAGGCCGACTCGTGACGAGCAGCCAACATCTTGGCCATAATCTCTGCATGAGTCATCAAAGGCGGTGGTGGTGGTGGAGTAGGAGGACCAAGGAGTGGGGCCTCATGGCTCTCTCCATTGGCATTGCCGTTATCCTCGCCATGACCATTTTCGCCTTGATCTTCAATAAGACCATGGCATGTCCCAGCACTGGTGCTCCCGCGACCAGACCTCAGGTTCATCTATAAATAGATAGGAACCCACCGTTAGGGACAAGGCCCCAAATTAGGAACAAAAGATAATGATAGGGCTTGATAAGTTGTGGAATGATAAGACTTTTCATTAAGAGGGGAAGCATTTCTTTTTATTTATTAGCCTATCATATTAACTACCCAAAAATTATACATGAAGGGGAGTTTAGCTTAAACAAGATTCTCTTTTTATGATGAATGCATAGACCTATTCATTCGCTCAAGCCATAATATAGCGACATTCGCATAAAATTTTGGCAAACGCACACTCACTTCCTATACATTAACGATTCTTACGCAGCGTAAGTTAGTGTACCTACAGAAATTGATTAGATAAAACCGGTACCACTATCCTAGATAGACCATATTGCTAGGGCTTATATTTACTTATGTACATTTATCGCATCATATTTTTCATAAATCTTTTGTTGGTCAAATTTTAGGTTTTTGAAAAGAGTTCTTAAACCCGCATAATCATTATTGGCTCTGATACCACCTGTGGCAGAACCACCTGGAATAACACACTTTTGGAGAAGCTTGTCTTCCACTAGACACTAAGCACCCCAAAAGTGGACTATACCGGATAGTTCCGTTGAGCACACCCCCAAGGGAGAACTCGAAACAATCCATGTTTTACATCCAAAATCCAATAATGAGTACGACCTTACAATACTTAGTCCATTTCATACAACCTAGAGTCTTGGAAATTATTTATTATAATACCAAAGTTCAGAGTGCGATAATTAAACAACAAAAATGTAATAATCATCTAGCAGAAACGATACACGGATTCATTTGTGCCCACTAGAAGAATCCTCCACACAAGAGCTAACTCCACAAGCTGCACCTGCAACAGGGTCAAATAAACCCTGAGTACACAAAATACTCACAAGACTTACCTGACTAGTAGAAATAGTTTCCCGACTCACAAGGAACATGATAGGCAATATGGTCTGCTATTTTCTTTTGTTTGCAAAAAAGCATTACTAAAAGTATGTCCTTAGGGTCTAGTTTTATTAGCAATCATGATTACTTAATTAGCTAACCATTCTAGGTAAGCACATGTTCTACTTTACAGAAAGGGTTGATCAATCAGAACCATTTCACCATCTTTCATCTTTCAGTTTTTACTATGGTGCTAGACCATAACCAAGTTGTACCGTCTCACAGAAACGGTGATTCGTGAACCAATGTATCCTAGCTAGGTACCTTGAAACACACGCCTTGCTTGTACCCTAGGCACAAACGAGACCAACCCACTCCACTCCTGTCGAGGGGTCTAGGTCTCCGTCCAAACTTGGACTCCAAGCCCCACACTTGAGACCCGATCTCAACATGGTGCTTAGACCTCCACATTTCCCCACCTCCAATCAATTGGTCCAAAAAGAGCCGGAACCCACGATAAGAGCTCAACAAGCCTTCCCGCTCCTATAAGCAAGTATGTGCTCAAGATAATAAGTCTGTGACCTGACTACCATCCACATCAATGAACGGTCCTCAATCGACACGGACAGGGAAAATAGTGTAACTAAGCTAAGCCCCATGGCCACGGGACACAACTTGTTACACCCACCAATAACCCGTGCCATATCCCTGCCCGATCTCCATTTTCTCTTCATCATTTTTATTATGAAAGTAATAATAATCACCTATTGTGAGTAACGGTAGGTTACTCACGCTATCGACAACCAAAGCATAATAGCTACTCGAACCTGCACTAGTAGGACTCTTAGGATGGATATATATATGCATGTGGTTTCCATAGAATTCCTGTAACGTAAATGCACATCACATATATTTACGGTGATTATAAAAAATAAGGATTATGCACTGGGGCTTGCTTGGGCAGGTGCGGTGTTAGCTGAGTCAGTCAGTGAGGGCTCCAAGACCTCCTCCTGCAAGAGAATCTCCTCCTCATACTCCATAATGATCTCCTTGAACTCAGGCTCGCCGATGGTCACGATCTCCGCCAACTTGTTCTCTATATGCATGCAATGATGGTAATGCAACAATTTAGTATTTAGGCAACAACAACTCTTAAAATAAGAATACACATGTTAAGCTACTAAGCTAGCTCTAATGACTAAGATACTAAGCTAACTATCATCTTCATCTAGCAAGATATTGAGTTCAACTAACAAGCATCTAGTTTCACAATTCAATGGGATGCCTTTATTTCTATTAAAGATTTAATGTATATTTAAACATAGAACATTTAACTACCCTAATGTTTAGTCCAGCCTATGGCTACAAAAATTACAGTGAGCACATAATAATACAATGAAGCTACTATAAAAATTTTAGGATTAAAGCTATCACCAAATTACCACAAAAATTCCTACAATAATTACCTTAATAATATTAAGCACTTTCAAATGATTTAATAGCCTTTAGTATCAATAGAGATATGTATGAACTAACTACACTATCAGGTAGACAATGATTTTAGGAACCTAACAAAATTAGTTTCACAATTTTTGGACACCTATACAAATTTATATTAATTCTACAAATCTAGCTCAGAAATTAAAATAGAAGGCTATTACCTATTTCTAAGAAAAAAATAAAAAAATGAAACCGACCTCGCGGCCCACAAACGCGCGGACCGCACGCGTCGGCCGGCCCATCAACGTAGCCCAAGAGGGAAACCCACGCGGGTGCAGCACTTTTGCAACAGAGACCCTGATCTTTTCCGAAACTACGTCGCCATCCGTTTACTAATTCTTTCTCTCTCTGACCTCTTCACTTAACCCCCTGGCCTTCCTCTAATTTCCCCACACACACCCTCGGCTAACCTGTGCATGGCAGCGCGACAAGCATTGGCATTGGGTGGCTACGCTGGCCACCAGAGGCTCACACAGGCCCATTGGTCAGGCCAACCTCCAACTACATCCTAAACACCTACGCTAAGCAGCAACATGGGGTGGCAGGACTCACTGGAGCAAGTGCGGCGATGCACGGCCATCCGCAATGGTGGCGCGACTGTTCTAGCGAACCAGAGCACCTAAGGACCTAACCGGCTAGCGAGCGAGCACCAGGGACTTACTGTAGGCTTGACCGGTATGGTGGTTGTAGCGGAGGAGGTCGGGGATGGGCTGGCCACATGCGTGCGGCAAGCTCAGCGATGAGCCATGGCAGACACGGCCACGTCAGCGGTGCTAGGGAGGTGGTAGCAGTTCTGTTGGCATCCGTGGGGTGGAGAGGGAGTCAAGGCGAGGCTAGTGGTGCTGACGAATTGGCTATAGGGGGGTTCAATAGGGAACTGCCATCGGCTTTTGAAGCACACGGCCTTATCGGCCCGGTGGCGAGGAAATGCCAAAATTGAAGCTTGGCTGGGCTCGGTCCAAGACGAGGTGGGGTCAAGTGGCTAGGTGACTTGATGGCAAAACCAACGACATGATGAATCGGCTCAAGATGATCTCTCCCTAATGGATTTAATGGCGCGGCCCAGCCGGCCATGGAAGCAGAGAGAGAGAGAGAGAGAGAGAGAAAGAGCGAGGTAGGTGGAGCTCAGCTCGACCTTATCTTCGTAAGATGTGGCCGACATGATCGAGGAGACACGCGTGCAGACACTATGGACCAAACACGAGCGTCCACGACCGAGCACGGCCCACTGGCCGTAGTGCCATAAATGGTAAGACAGCGGCGAGCCCATCCATATGCGCGTAGTAGTGGCAGGCATCGAACCGGGCCAGCAGCGGCATAGAGATGCAGGGGGTGCGGACGTGATGGTGAGGCGACAGCACTGGTAGTAGCTATGCCACGGCATGGGGCATGGGCAGCAGTGCGGCAGGAGCGGCGGGGCAGCCAGCAGCACCGCACGGCTAGGCCAGCAGCAACGGTGGCTCCACGCGACAGCGGCCAGTGGCGGACATGCCACATCCAAGCCACGACCGGCCGAGGGAAACCCTAGCCCAGCAATGCGGTCCCGCACTCGTGGCCTAGCCAGGATGACCATGGCAAGCACAGGCGCATGGTGACCACGCACACAGACCGAGCAGGTGATGTGCACGAATTTTAAAGCATCAATAACAACCGGACTATGGAAGTCTAGACCAAACCACCATCACTATGCTAAAGCGGGCATATCAGACTACCAACATGAGCTAAAACATGACTCCACTGCCTAGCTAAATCGCACATAATTAATTCACCAATATAACGTCGTCACCCTATTTTCAAACTTGAAAATATTCTGTCTTGAGCTGGATTCAGTTTTAGGTTCCATTTTTAGGCCATTAGAAATACTAGCTAACAATGCTCTTTTTCTACAGCAAGAGTTGCATTGTCATCTACAAAGTTTGTACTTCAAACCTTATTTAGGTGTCACACACATGTTCTATAATACTTTTGCTTAATAAAAATTGGTTTTCAACCCTACTTGATATACATGAGCTATTGAGTCAACTTTTATTTAACATTTTTATTAGTCATTTTAGGTTACAAGAAATTAATCTACACACTTTATCACATGCTTTATCACATAAACATGATGCTCATGACATGGTTTTGTGGTTTGTTTAGGGTGTAACACCGAGGGTGTTACACTTTCTATCTTTCGTTTGACCCAAAACTGCCCCCACAGCATAATCACTAGCATCACACATGATTTCAAAAGGCAGCGACCAATCAGGGGGTTGAATGATTGGTGCAAATATGAGTGCTTTCTTAAGGATTTGAAAAGCACTTAAACACTCCATCATCAAACTCAAAGGGAGCATCCTTGGCTAACAAATTTGTAAGGGGTAGTTGTTCTATTATAAAATGATGTTTGTAGGAGGAGGTAGTTGTTCTGTTACTTCTATCTTAGCTCGATCTACCTCAATCCCACGTTCGGACACCAAGTGTCCAAGCACTATGCCTTTTCTAACCATGAAATGACATTTTCCCAATTAAGGACTAAGTACTTTTCTTCACATCTTTGCAAAACTTTGTCTAAATTTTCTAAGCAATGATTGAAGTTTTTCCATAAACAGAAAGATCATCCATAAAAACTTCCATGATTTCTTCTATCATATAAAAAATAGACATCATGCACCTTTGGAATGAAGCTGGAGCATTGCACAAACAGAAGGACATCCTGTAAGAAGCATAAGTTCCATAGGGACAAGTAAAAGTAGTTTTGCTTTGGTCATCGAGATGGATCGGGATTTGATGATAGCTAGAATACCCATCAAGGAAACAAAAGAAAGAATGTTGTGTAAGCCATTCCAACATCTCATCGATGAAGGGTAACAGGAAGTGATCTTTCTTTGTTGCCTTGTTAAGTTTTTGGTAATCAATACACATCCGCCATCCTATGACTGTTCGTTGTGGAATTAATTCATCTTTTTCATTTTTACCACAGTCATGCCCCCTTTCTTCGGTACAACTTGTACCAGGCTTACCCACTCACTATATGGCACAAGAAAGATTATCCCTGCATGCAAAAGTTTCATAACCTCTGTTTTAACAACTTCTCTCATCGCATTGTTAAGCCTACGTTGGGGCTCCCTAGAAGGTGTATATGCTAGATCTGTGGGAATGCGATGGGTGCAAAGGGTAGGACTAATCCCCTTGAGGTCTTCGAGTGAGTAGCCAAAAGCAGAGCAATGCTTTTCTAAAATGGTAAGGAGCCAGAGGGTCTCGTCCTCAAAGAGTTTATCGCTAATAATCACATGTGACTCCCTATCATTGTTTAGAAAAGCATATTTCAAACCTGAAGGAAGGGGTTTGAGCACAATGGGGGGGGGGGTTGGCGGCTCTTGAGTTTCATCTAGAGGAAAAGGATCTTGTGGTTCTTCTTCATCTTTGATGAAATCCTAGGTGACTTCTTCGAGATCTTTGTTGGAGGCTTCTAGGAGAGATGCTACCATAATCTCCTCCATTGGATCTTGCTCAGAACTCAACTCTGTCTTCACATGTAATGAGCGAGTGATTGGAATAGAAAGATTTATGCTTTTCCCGAGACTTACATTTATACTCCCCTTTCTTCCTTCATGGAGGAGTCTCTCTATTGGTTGCCCTATCAAAAGATCGAATCCCAAATATCGAAAACATAAAAACTAAGATACACCTTGGTTTCGTCTACATTGATAGGGATGAAGTGAAATATTCCTTCACTAGGAAGGATTTGTCCTAAGAGACTTTTTAATAGCTTGGTTGTTGGAGTTAATTGCATATTTCTAGGAAGGATATGTGCAAAAGATTTAGACATAAGATTTACTCCTACAACCGGATTATAAAAAGCATCGAAGGAGGTTTTACGAATCTGACAACGAATAGAGGTGAGGGAGAATCTAATTGAATAACTTCAGGAGAAAGCTTGGATTCTCTCAACCACTCATTGCTTATGATCATCATCAACTCCTTCACAGCCTTTTTAAGGAACTTCTCTTCGGTTGGGTTAGGAAGATGTTGGTTAGGTGCTGATGGTGCCAAAGATTTCCTTTATTGCATAATAATTCGAGGTGTTTCCAAAGTCGGAGAAAAAATCTTCCTCTAATTCAAACATATTTTCCAAAGGTGGAATTTCTTCCTCCTTCGGTGGTTTGGGAACTTGGAGGACAGTTGAGGCTTCATGTGAAGTAGCTAAAGGCTCTAGCTCAACTATCACAAGTTCTTCCTTAGGAGTTTTCTTAACTACATCTTCTGGGCTATCGTCATGAACGCTGGTGTAGAGGGTGTTATCTAGGATTTTTATCCCTTCACTAGAGGAACTATGCAAGAAAGCACCTCTAGAAGCTGTATCAAGAAAATATGCCGTCTCCCCACTAAGACCCATATAAAAGTGTTGTAAAAGCATAGGGTCTTGAATGGCAAGGTCAGGGCTAGAATTGACTAGGTCATTAAAACACGCCCATGCCGCACCAAGAGATTCTTTTTCTTTCTATTTAAAATATAGAACCTCTCTTCGAAGGCTAACCACTCCTGAGATGGGAAAGAAAGATAAGCAAAAGCTAGAGCATAAGGCTTCCCAATCTCCTTGTACACTCCCTACGATTTGTGTATACCACTGTTTAGTTGTTCCCATTAAAGAAAACGGAAATAGCTTCCACTTTATCGTTTCATGTGACATGCCCGCGATATGCAAGCATGCACAAGTTTGCTCAAACCCTCATAGGTGGATATATGGGTTTTCATCGCCTTCTCCTAAGAACGATTGTTCCTGGACCAAATTTATTAAACTCGGACGCAACTCATAGCTAGATGTAAGAATAGGTTTCAAAGATTCCGGTGGCCTAGTTGTGCGCACATAGAAGCAACAAATTGATTGATAGGTGTGATGTTATCCATCCTTAAAAAGAAATAAAATAAAAGATACAAGGACAAACCTAGTTCGACGAAATCACAGTAACCGTTTCCAAGGCAACAGCGCTAGAAAACTTGTTGACACCTGTGGTGGCACATAGAGACAAAATCCGCAAGCGCACGGGTATCGAAGTACTTTTCACCCGGAATATTATCGAGTATCGTATCCACGGGGAAACGTGTGTGTGTTCTTTAACAATTAGTTTATCTAGGGATAGCAATCAAGGTTTAAGGTATGAGTAGATATGATTCCTATGGTTATGACCCTATATAGAGCAAGGCTTATGATTCTAGTGTTCACTTCGGGACGCCGCTTAGATGGTATAGCACCGCTAATAGATAACTCTACCGATGTGACTACAGTCCTACTAATTTAAGAACCTGCTCAATTCGGAGTGGACTATGGAGGATAGATGGGGCAGTCACCACCCACTACTACCATGCAACCAAGGAGCAGGGAGCAAACACAGGTAGCCGATAGCCCAAGCACCATGCTTATGCTAACGATTACTACTCTAATCCAGCTAGCAAGAACTAGAGTATTCAAAAGAACTGTGAACCCGTGAACAAAAAAGCACAATACTTACTTTAAACAAAAATCAATTACCAGAAATATCTTAGATGTAGACTTGGAGAAGCCTAGATCCGCCAAAGTACAAGCCGTAGATGTTGCACCGATAGGCCGATACTTCCTCCAAACTCTTCCCTTACTCTCTTGCTATTGTGTACAAAGAATATATCCTAACTAGAGGACTAATCTCTCTTGAATGCGATGCCCTGATCCTAAGATGAGGATATGAATTCAGGTTTCAGGATGGCCTCAGGGAGGGGGTAGGGGCTGCTATATATAGGGGGTAGCATCAATTCTGGACCCTCGGATCAAACCGACTTGAAACAACAGCGTATATTTGATCTTTAAGGCTGTGGGAAACCGACGTAGAAAGGAGAGACCGACACGTGGGCCCCATAGGCCGGCCGGCCTACAGGTGGGGCCGGCCGGCCTATCTCTATGATAGGTGGGCCCCATCTTCAGTGGAGAGTCTTTTGGAGTGTTCTAGAGTCTTTCCAAGTTGGTACCGTCACGGATAAACATGATTTGCTTTGACGAATAGGTCCTCCTTGACAGTTTTCTGATTAAATCCTCCTGCATTCACAGATTCACCAAAACTCATAGAATTTATTAATTTAAACTCATAGACCTATGTTTGGTGATAGAATTAAGTATATATGCAGGTTATATTGACGGTTTATGATGATTGTTAACTACCGTCAACACGGCGGCACCTCAACTGGACCCAAATGGCCCCATCTTCGGTGGGATGCTTCCTTTGGGCCTCTAGGTGGGTCATTTGGAGTTGATTTGATATGGGTTTTGGCCCTTTTTTCTCCACCTGACTGGGCCCTGATTTGCTGGTTTATTGGGCCTTCTCCTCTTGGGCTCATGTCGGGAGATGTTACGCCTTGTTCTTTGTGTACTTTTGACACGTTTCTTGTGTTATCCTGACATGTCCTGCAATTGATGGATCACCAAAACTTGTGGAACTTTGTTAGATATGAGCCATATTTCTAAGTTTGGTGTTCATTTGGATAGATTTTATATAAATGTTGGCGGTTAAAAGTGTGAGTTAAGGACCGCCGACTGGAAACTACTCACAAAGAAGACAACTCAACATCGTTGCTCCGGCTTGGATGATCCAACTCTCTGCATGGTGTGTTTGATAAGCATCCAGGTCATAACTGAGGAAGGGAGGCAGTCGAGTTACAAAAGAATGTCGTATGCAAAGAGGGCGTCAATTGTTAAGGTATATTTTCTTTTGGGCGCCGTCCAAGCAATGGATGAAAAGGTGTATGAAACTCCGCACCTGATCATAGATAGAAGACATCAAACTTTTCAAATGTCAGGAAGCATTGCTGAATAGACTTTACAAAGGACCAGAAGACTAGATCAACAACCAATGTTGTCTCGCAAAAAATGAAAGAAAAGGCTATTCTTGTCTATGGGAATGTATGTATCATCTTCGAGGAGTCTATATATATAATAGGAGTGAAATTAAAAAGAGTTTGAAACCCATAGACAAGAACAACTTTTTTACTTCTATATTCAAAAAATGATCAATTGGAATGTATGTATCATCCTCAAGGAGTCTATATATAATCACAATTAGCAGTCAGGCCCACGCTTATTATATTGTTACCTTGTCTATGTGTAGTCTCATATATATCTAGAACATGTATGTGCTTACTTGATACTCCCTCTGTTCTATAGTATAGTGAAATCTAGAGAGTTAAGGACAAATTAATAGAGAACATAAAAGATGTATGTATCATCACCTTATTTCTTAATCAGACGCTATCACTAATGATTAATGGTGATTGGTTGATAAATGGTAAGTATTTAATGCAAAATTGTTTTTTGTCCTCTAAAATCTCTCATATTTGGGTATAATTTCTGAATGCTTGTACGCGCTTTATTATAGGACAGAGCGAGTATGTGCATGTTCAATTTGGACTTATCAGCTATACTATGGACAGATATTAGTACCTTACCATACAGACACAATTCTTATATATAAAGGTCACTACTTTACTAGAACATATGTTGCTATAGATACAGATATGAAAAATAATTATCTTTGGTCTTCTCAAACATAAAATAAGGTCGTCAAATACCCCCTGGAAATGGTCTTACAGTAGTGGACAAAAGCAGGTAATTCAGGCAAAGCACATTGTCAGGAAATTTAGAAGTGAGAATGTTTGGAAGCAGTAGTTGCCTTTCGTTGTTCCACACGGCACATAGCGCGTTGGGTCGTCGTACTAGGAAATTGAATAGTAACTACTCTTGCAGTATATATTATCTGTCAAACGTGTAATGGGACTCCTTGATTAGCTGCGAAGTAAGTTCAGATAAATGTTGTTCCGGACATATATAAGCAGGCCCTAGCCTTAATTAACCCCCGCGCGCCTTTTCTTCTCCACCTCTCCTAAGCTAGCTAGGCAGCTAGCTAGAAGTTCCGCCATGGAGGTGAGCATATATATCAGATCTTTTCATCTATGCTGCCTACGTAGATCTGTCGTCGATCCTATCCACTCTGAATTTTTGCATGCCTTTGTTTTTTTAGTTTGAATTTAGTTATATATCTATTGTGCCATTGTTATATAGATAGATATTGCATGCCCTTGTTAATTACCTACTGTAGTTGATCAGTTTCATTTCGTGAACCTATATATATATACCTGCTTGATCAGGAGTGATAACTAGTTTGGCGTGGATTTGTTTTGGTTCTTTGGCAGGACTACGAGATCCGGAACGTGGAGACCGTGAGTAGTGTTTCTCAGCGCAGGGGTGGCTGCTGCATCCATCAAACCTTGATGACAACACGACGACTGGTACTGGTACAGACTGACCAGGTTCGTGCCGTCTTATAAAAATGAAATTTGGTTTGATTTCTGGCTTTTATATCTCATCATATGCATATACTTGTGTGTTAGTAGTATATGGTTAGCACCAGCTAGATCTCCACAAGTTAACCATGCAAGTTGATTTCGCGCTCATGCATGCCACTAGTACAGAAACAAGCTGTACTCCCGGTTGAAAAACCCCTTCAGTCCCGGTTTCCCAACCGGGAGCACGAATCCAGGACTAAAGGGCTCATTCTTTAGTCCCGGTTTCTCGTCCGGGACTAAAGGTCCACCTTTAATCCCGGTTGGTAATACCAACCGGGACTAAAGAGGCCTCCCGGTCTGGCCACGTGGGCCGGCCCTTTTAGTCCCGGTTGGTATTATTACCAACCGGGACTAAAGGTTTTCTTTTTTTTTCTTTTTTTTGTTTCTATTTTCAATTCTACACCTTGTTCTATCGTTAATGAACCAGCTTTGTTATGATCATTGACAAGCAGGGAGGAATAGCAAGCGACACAGGAATCCTTTCCAACGCCAGCCGCTACTAGGAGACATCTCAGAGCTACTAGCAGAAGGCCAGAAGATGTTCTCGCCTCCCCGCTTGAAAAATGAGAATAATATATAGTGCGAACTGCTAAATAATGGAATAATATACTAACATTTGCTTCTATATGTTGCCCATTTAATCACTAAATCTTTTGAATAGCTACAGATTCAGAATAATCATTGAATCTGAGGCTAGAAAAAATCAACAGTAGAGCTACCACAAGAATAATCCAGTAACACGCACATGGATAGAACACGTGCAATTTCTGTAAATGCTTCAGAAACTATCATGAATAATGCAACTCCAGAAAAATTAGTCATGAATAATGCTTATGTATATGCTTCAGAAACTATCACCATTTTCTGAAAATAGTACACGTGAAATTTATTTCAGATGTAGCATCTGATCAGCTCCTCTTAATATTTGCAGCACATGGATAGAACAGAGACGATAGAATATGACAGATTCAGCCATCTCTTTACACACACTAGAAAATAAAGTGTGCTTCGCAGCGGCCCTACTAATCAAAAGTCACCTAATTTCTTTAAGCACCAAAAGTGTCTTCTATAGAAACGGAACAAATATTGTAGCTAAATAGAACTGAAACATCCCATAATAACAATTTCAACTATGAATATAGTTAAAAGTAAAAAGTTCTAAGAACAGGATCAATAAAAATTAGGAACTCAAGTATAAATCCAAGTACCTGACATATCTAAAGTACATTCATGCCCTAACACATCCAGAGGAGCTCCCTGGCCACAGCCGGAGGAGCTCCCTGGCCACTGAGGTCGCCAATGGCAGCGCGTCGAGTTGAAGATTGGGTTATATGCTCGCTTGTTCACTGCCATCTGAATAACCATGTTCACTCTAAAAAACTGCTAGAAAGAATTTTGAGCCGAAAGTGGCTCAAACATATATTTAATAATTTATGCGAAAGCTGTTGCTGCAGCCTATAATTTTATTTATTTATTTCTGTTCTTTGAACAGATCAAAGTGAATCAACTTCGGATGTGGAAAAGATGGTAATGACTAGGATATGTAGAGCTATACAGTGTGATCCTTTAACTGATGAAAAAAGAAAAAAAAATCAGACCACATCTCGAATTCTGCCAACTTATTGTCTCCCTCTCTGTAAATTTGAGCGCTAAGGCAACCTGCCTACAGAGGGACTCACTGCTAAACAAAATTCTCTAATCGATTGACTGAGAACTACTGTAAATTAAGAGGTCCAACTCACTGCTAAGCGTGGCTATAACAGATTAACTGGAGCACCTTCAAACACCAGCCGCTAACCCAGCAACCTAAGCGCACCAACAGGGCAACAACAACGAGTAGCCTACAGCAGCAGATGGGATGGCCGCAGCAGCTGACTTACCGCAGACGACCGCGTCCATCCGGGCTCTAAGACCCGCACCGCCGCCGGAGGAACCCTGCGCAACCGCGCCGCTGTTGGAGGAACCCTACGCAACCGCGCTGCCGCCGGAGGGACCCCTTGTCGCCGTGCCGCCGCCTGAGGTGCCACGCCCGCGTCCATCCGGGCTCTAGGCCCTGCACCGCCGCTGGATGTGCCGTGCCCTCGTGCGCCGTCGGAGGTGCCGCGCCCCCGCGCTTGATCCACGCACGCTCGCGAGAGAGAGAGAGAGAGAGTTGTGCGGCCGAGGGCGGGAGAGGGAAGTTAGGGAGAGAGAGAGGAATGGGTAATATAATCTAGGGTTTTCTAGTTCCGGACGGAGCCTCCAACTGGGAGTAGACTTTTACTCCCGGTTGGAGGGACCAACCAGAAGTAAAAGTTAACCTTTAGTCCCGGTTGGTAGCTTCAACCGGGACTAAAGGTCCCCTGCAGCAAAAGCCTGCCGCAGTAGCCGTTGGGCAGGGACCTTTAGTCCCGGTTGGAGCTACCAACTGGGACTAAAGGTTTCTCTAGTCCCGAGCGTGAAAAATACCGGGACTAAAGTCAAATTTCAAAGTGGATCAAAAGTCGTTTCTCTACTAGTGTGCAGAAACTCGGACACCTGGTCGCGGCTGCGCTGCGGCAGATCGACGACAGCGACTATGATTTGGTGGCGGAGCAGGTCACGGCGATGGAAGTGGTCATGGCGCAGGTCAACTTCAAGCAGATCGACGATTGGGTTGAGAAGCTGGAGAAGGGGCTGGCGGAACTGAAGTGCGAGCTGGAGCGCCACGGGCAGGACCGCTGGCCCTGGGCGAAGACGCTGAGCAGGACGGTCGCCGTCGCCAGCGGGGTGCTCCTCTCGGATGGCCTCAGGAGCAAGCTTCGCGGCGTCAGGAATCTCCTCAACCTCATTCTCGACGAGTGATCCGACCATCAATCCGTACGGACACGGGACACGGCCGGCACACGACCTAGGTAGCTGCTCTCGTTTGGTGTCGAATTGCATGCAACATGTATGTGTGGGTTGCTTGCATTTGGTGGCCTTTTTTTATTGCATGGTTGTTTTACTAGACCAGAAAATGCTTCCGACTTCCCGAGTTGTTTGGAAAAAAAAGAGAGAAAAACTCCCTAGATTGGTGGCTTTGTCCCTTGCCAACGACCGGCAGCGTACATAAGCCGACGACGACGACGGTGACTATCGCTAGCTTTGATGCCTGCCTTGACTTACCGTGTTTGACCCTACAAAGGGCTACTAGCCCCTTGTAGGATTAGGCTTTTTTGTAAGACATCAAGAAAAAAAATCCGTGCACATGACTAGCACTAGTTAGTCCTATCATAGATGGACTAGAATTCAGAGCAAAAATAAACACAATACTATGAGATCTTTTGGTATATCCTCTCCTCATGCAGCCATGCAGGTGTCACATTTGGAGACGGCGCTGACGTACGTATTGCCGCGTGGGAGACGGCGACCAAGGGTCAAGGTAATTAACACAATCCTGCATTTTCCTAGTGATGCCTACTGTATGAGTTTATAAACGTCATGTATTTTCTTCATTGCCGCAACCGCAAGCAACCCACCCCAACGACCTTAATTATAACTTAAGTTGTTAGGTCAATCCATTTTATCTAGAGATATAAGTACTAACGGAATGAAACTGTATAGTATTTAAATCAAATGCTCATTGACCACAAAATTTAGAATAGTTTTGTTTACACCAAAATTTGGAAAGAAGAACGCGGGAACTCGAAGCTTTCAGGATTAAATCATCAAGGAATCGATTGCATAAGGATCAATATCAGCTGATTCAGATACGACACAGGGATCGGCTCTCTTCAGATGACATCAGCAGATAACGTCGATGAGCTACGGTTGGCGTCGGGAAAGTGTCGACACAGAATTTTCGTCCCGTGCCGAGGACACACGCAGCAAGCCAGAAGGGTCTGCTCGATGGAGCTGTAGATCCGCCTAGCTTCAGCGCAGGGATGGTCGATCCTGCACACTCCTCCCGAGACGTGCCAGTCAATTTGACCCTGTAATTGACAAGGAGAGAAAGCTTATCAGTAATTAAGGACGGAACTTGTCGGTGTTGCCAAACAGTCCCGAATGTGTGGCTCTGAGAGCCGATATGAAAGGAGATCGACTAAATAGTCGATTCCAGTATATTCATGAGAATAAATCGGCTAAAACTCATTGGGTTGTATAAGAAGAATCGGTTATCATTCAAGATAAAGTCGTTATTTGAGCAGATATTAATCATTGGCAATAAGATATCAACAATGATTGGTTTATGCTGAGCCAATGATTACAAGCAACCGAACCCATTTTTATATAAAGAAACAATTCAACGTCATTTAACCGTTTAATAAAGATAAATCTAATAAACATGTTAGATTTCATCTATCGCTATGACCAGTGGGGCATGAGGCAGAATCATGCAGGCCGTAGAAATAACAATAGACTCAACGACCCTAACTCATTACTAATATCAGTGGGGCATAAGGCAGAATCATGCAGGCCATAATACAATAATAAGATCATGGGGCTAACACATCTTTCAACCTATCTTTACTTCAACTGTTTCGTGATGCGAACTGCTCGTGAAAGCACTCGATATCGGCTAAAACAGCCGATTCAGGCATAGCGCACAGTTAAAGTCATGCCTTATCAGGAATAGATCTACCGAATAGCGATCCCCACTTCACGGTGCTAACAGTGGGGTGTGAGGCAGAATCACATAGGCCGTGATGACAGACCATGGAACGGTTTTCGCTAGCCAATAAATCTACTCAAGATGCAACATGCTTTAACCGCATGCTATGCACGATCAAGATTGATGTAAAACAGCCGATAAAACATAACTCATCGTTTAATGTATAGATTAAATCAGTTTTAGATTAACAAACGATGGGCTAAACAGGATATAAGGTCAATCTAGATCAATCATAATCGGGCAGAGTGATATTGCTGTAATTTAGATGAATAATAAAAGCAATAAGCAATATCGGTAACTTAATGAATCTACCAAAGACTGTCATTCTAAGGTAGAGCCAATAACTTGACCTTGATCTAGTTCATGCAGTGGGGGTCAACCGGATCGATGCAGCCATACTTGAACTAGGCAAGAATCGATAACTAACTTATACCAGAGTCATAGTGGAGGTCGACCAGATCGATGCAGCCATACGAATAGAGGTATAAGCCATGACGGTACTTACAACAAGCAGTGGAGGTCGACCGGATCGATGCAGCCGTACTTACTGAAGAACTCGCCGAGATCTACTCTACTTCTACTCCTAAGGGGTGGCCGGAGCTAAAAAAGTAAATGACTTGTATATTAGATTGATTGTTGTTCCTTACAATAGCCGGAGTTTTGTATTTATACCCGAAGTCTAAACATGAATCCTACTCGAGCACGATTCGTTACAATTTTCTGGCATAAAAGAAAACATTCCTAATTTAAGATAACTTGGACCCTAATCTTTTCCCTTTTGTAGAGTCCATCATGTTTCATCCTGGCGCCGATCGTAGTCTTTGTCATTATCTGCCAGTGTTGCCTGAAGAAAGCCGATTCCGGTGCTGCATTCGAATCAGCTAATTTTGATCTGCATGCAATTGCTTCCTTGATGACATGATCTTAGAAGCTTTTAAGTCTCTACGAGACTCCTTCCAAATTTTGGTGTAAAACAGAAAGACATGTTGGACTCTACAAAAAGGAAAAGACTAGGGTCCAAGTTATCTTAAGTTAGGAATATTTTCTCTTATACTAAATATTGTAATGAATCATACTTGAGTAGGATTCATGCTTAGGTTCTGGGTATAAATATTAGACACTAGCTATTGTAAAAGAAACATCCAATCAATCAATACCAATTACTTTTTTCGGCTTCACGCCAACCCTTAGGAGTAGGAGTAGTGTAGATCTCAACGAGTTCTTCAACAAGCAGGGCTGAATCGGTCCGGCCGACCTCCGGCTTGTTTGTAAGTATCGTCATGGCTTATACTTCTATTTGTAAGGCTGCATCGGTCCGGCCGACCTCTTGCGAGGTCTAGTATAAGCTAGTTATCGATCCTTATCTAGTTCAAGTACGACTGCATCGGTTAAGTTCGACCTCCACTGCTCGAATTAGATTAAGGTCAAATTATCGGCTCTACCTAAGGGTAGCATCCTTTGGGTAGATTTATTAAGTTACTGATCTTGCTGATGTTTCTATTGTCATCAATTTCAGCAATATCAACCTGCCCAATCGAGATCGATCTAGATCAGCATCACATCCTTTTAGTCCATCGTTTATTTTGTTAGATTGCGATTGTTCTTATTTTAAACGACGGATTATGTTTCATCGGCTGTTCTACTTCGATCTTGATCGTGCATAGTATGCGGTTAAGGCATGTCTGATCTTGAGAAGGTTTACTAGCTAGTTGAATCTGGTCTATAGCTCGTTATTATGGATGTAACAATCCGGTCGATCCCCACTGCCAGTACTTTAGATTGGAGTATGCTAGCTGGTAGACTTGCTTTCGACCAGGCGTGATCTTGGTTGTTTGCTATGCCTGCATCGGCTAAATAGCCAATCGCCCGCACTTTAACGCTCATAGTGTGTTTTCATGATCCTGTTAAATGTGAATAGATCTGTTTACTTTAAAGGTTTAATCTATTATCTTTATTATGGCTGTCATCGATCTGGTCGAACCCCACTGTGAAAGATAATAGGCTAGATTTGAGGAGTTTATAGGTCTGCTCATATTGAATAGTCGATTGTTCTCATGCTATGACCCTTTTTCGACCTGAATCGGCTCTTTAGTCGATTCGCCTGTGCTTTCACACATATACCATGTCTTTCATAAACCTGTCAATATATAGATGGTTTTATGGATTCTTTGGCTTTAGTTTGTTGTTATCATCATAGTTGCATCGATCCGATTGAACCTCACTGTTGATGGTAACAGATTAGATTCAGAGCATTTGTAGACCCATTTATACTAGACAGTCGATTTGTTCGCATGTTACATCCTTTCTTGTTGAACTTATCGGCTCAAAGCTTTACACTGGTTATATTTATCTAGCTGATGATGTTATTTATATCTGGGTGCATTGTATTCGTTACTATAAAATCAATCATGACTGCGAGCTTTACACCCCCTAACAGTCAATTTCTTCTCGTATCGGCTATTTAGTCGATTTTCCCGTCTGACTGCTCCCGAAGCGGCACACTTGGAACTGTCTGGGCAAAACCGGCATGTTCCTCCCTAAATTACTGATAAACTTTCTCTCCTTGTCAGTTGCAGGTCAAATTGACTGGCACGCCGTCAGGAATTCACAGGATCGACTGGTCCTGCGATGAAGCCAAGCGGATCTCCGGGCTCATCCCAAGCAGATCCTTTCGGCTTGCTGCGTGTTGACACTTTTTCGTACCGACACGCGTTCTGGCACGCCCAGTGGGACACGACAATCATCATGGCAGCTCACAACAATAGGAACATCCTTATGGTGCCTTATAAAGACCTACCTGATGAGGATAAAGATGTCATCAGTAAAGCTATAGAAGAATTTTAGAACAAGTGTTTGTTGTTCTACACCAAGACACGCGACAATAAAGTTGTTCAGAAATATCCACTACAAAGAGTTTTGTTGCATGGGTAGTCAGATACAGATGAAGCTGATAGTAGATGTTTCTTCATAGATGTTGTAAACAAATCTGTTCATGATGCCATGATGAACCATAATATAGCTTTCCTGAACATATTCCATAATACCATGAAGGAGGTGTTTTATGGATATCCAATTGATTAGGTTGGACCGGCTTATTACAATATTCCACATCCATCGACTCAGGGGACTAATCAAGCCGATACTAGCCATCAAGAAGCAGCACTAATTGGTAATGATGATGTCTAGGTAGTTCAGAGCTCATCTGAGCAAGTTTAAGGTACCACTACTAATCAAATACAAAATAATCCTGGATTATCAATATAGTATGTGCAACAGCCGATGGGGCAAGTTCAGAATCAAATGGTTAATTTTGGCACATTAGGCCAAATACCGTCATCGGCTCAAAAAATAGCACCATCAGTCTAAAGGATTCGTAGAGATACAGATCCTAGCATCTACAACTAGAGACTTCAAGCAGCAAACCAGCAAAGGACCCAACAGATAGAGATTCTACAAGGATACCATTATGGCACAGATTACAATACTCTTCATATGATTCCAAAACCGGGGTACCAAGGTACCCGAAATTTTAATCCGCAGATGGGTCAGCAATTGCAAAGAAATCTAGATTCAAATACTGATGAGTTGTTGCTCAGAGTGACCGAGATGATGAAGAATCAGTTCGGTTTGAAGCCAAAAGGGCAGACCTTTTCGTACAAATGTCCATATCCAGAGTGGTATGATTTGGTCACCCTTCCTATAAATTACAGGCTCCCGGAGTTTGCTAAGTTCACTGGCCAAGATAGCACAAGCACAATAGAACATGTTAGTCGGTATCTTACATAGTTGGGCGAAGCATCTATTGAAGAGGCTCATCGAGTTCGTTTCTTCTCCTTGTCCCTGTCAGGACCAGCCTTGACTTGGTTTTCATCGTTGCCAGTTAATTCCATTGCTAATTGGACGGACCTAGAGAAGAAGTTTCATACATATTTCTATACTGGGACAGGAGAAAAGAAAATCATAGATTTGACGACCATAAGGCAAAGAACTAATGAATCGGGTGCCGAGTTTCTTTAGAGGTTCTGAGAAACCAGGAATTTGTGCTTTTCATTGAACCTGACTGATGATCAGCTAGCTGCTTTGGCCATTCAAAGAATGTTGTTAACATGGAGGGAGAAGCTGCATGGGCAAGAGTTTGACAATTTAGGTCAGTTGGCTCAACGAGTGGTAGCACTCAATAGTCAATTCTAGAATATGCACAGAGATACCTGATTCTAGAAGAGCGACATAATTGCCGAAGCCTATAATCCATATTTAGTTGATGACAGCAATGAGGACGATAAAGAAGAAAAGATTGCTACAGCTAAATGGAATTGGGGTAAGAAGACAGTAATGATGCCAAATCCTTGGGGAAAAGGGGTTGAAGAGAGCTATGATTTTGAAGTCACAAAATTGGACAAGCTCTTCGATTTCTTGCTTGAGAGAGGACAGATCAAGTTGTCTGACAATCATGTTATGTTACCTCCTGATCAGTTGAAGAATAAGAAGTTCTGCAAGTTTCATAACGCCACTTCTTTTTCTACTAACGAGTGCGGGATTTTCCGGCAACATATACATAGGGCTATTCAGCAAGGGAAGCTTAAATTTGATACACCTCGGAAGATGAAAGTTGATGATAATCCTTTCCCAATAGATCAGAACATGGTTGATGCTAAATTACTCAATGGGAAGACTAGAGTCCTAACATCAACTAGGGCCAAAGAAACCGTAACAGTCGATCCAGAGATGCAAATATCGGCTGATGAATATAGAGAAATTAAGAGGCATCGCGACCAACAAAAGAGCCAATATGAGTAGGGAGAGATGTCAAGGAACGGGGAGATAAGGCCGCGTGTCACATCTTGGGTTTTGTTGAATAAATGGCAAAGGCAGAAGGAAAAAGATTATCAGCTTTGGTTAGAAGAGAAAGAATACTAGCGTCAATAGGAGAAAGAGAGGTATGAAAGAAAATAAGTTGAATCACACTGAAATTGTCCTTTCTTTAGACATTGTTGGAATTAAGGTTTGAAATTGCCTACTAGAAATACTTACCCAGAGTGCAATGAGCAATATTGGGAGTTTAGGCAATCTCAAGCCAACCGTCAGTCTATCCATGCTTGAGATGAGTATCATCATAATAATATGGATCGGCGCTTAAAAATAGAAGTGTCCATGATCGGCTCAGGAAGCGTGTTGTTGATCAAAATTGGGCTAATTATGAAGAAGAAGGTAATGGGGAAGAGTATATTTGGCAAGAAGGGCAATGGTGTCCAAGAGGTTTGACAAGAAGCCAGAAAAGAAGGGTGCAACGCCTAAGGAACAGAGAGCTGGAACAGGCTCAGGAATCTGGTAGACCTCAAGTGTGGCGTGCTAAACAAACAGCCAATAGGGGTCAACCATCGGCTAATATTCAAATGGCTTTTCTGTTGCCGTTAGAATTCAGAGCTCCAGTAGATCAAGAAGTCCATTCTGATTTTGACGAATCAGAATATGAGGAGATAGTTGCCAAGTTGACAGTTGTACATCAAGCTATATTCGATAAACCAGTCAAGTATCGGCACTTAAAAGCTTTATATGTAAAAGGTTTTGCTGAAGGGAAGCCGATGAGCAAAATATTGGTGGATGGAGGTGCTTCTGTCAATCTTATGTCTTATACTAATTTTCGTAAACTTGGCAAGGGACCAGGAGATTTGATTGAGACCGACATGATGCTTAAGGATTTTGGGGGTAATGCATCCAAGATCAGGGGGGCAATGAACATCGAATTGACAATCGGAAGTAAAACTTTGCTCACTACATTCTTCGTCATTGATGGAAAAGGATCATATAGTTTACTCCTTGGTCATGATTGGATTCATGCAAATTATTGTGTACCATCGACTATGCATCAATGCTTGATTCGGTGGCATGGAGATGATGTTGAGCTGGTTCATGCTGATGATTCTGTAAGTATCGCAATAGCTGATCTAATGTATTGGAAACGGGAAGACTTCGAGTGTTTTTTGGCAAGCTATGGGAAGGAGGCTTCATTAAGATCAATGATGAAAGCCAATAGCCGATCCAAGCAATCGGCTCTAAGAGTTTGTTTTAATGGATAATCCAATAGATGGTACAGGTGCTAAGCTAGGGCATGGCTTCACGTCGGTCGATGAATTAGAGGAGATAGACATTGGTCCTAGAGATAGGCCTAGGCCGATGTATGTGAATGCTAAGTTGGATCCTGAGTATAAGCAAGAGTTGATGGATTTATTTAAGGAATTTAAAGATTATTTTGCTTGGGAATACTATGAGATGCCTGGTCGGGATCGATCAATTGTTGAACATCGGTTGCCAATCAAACCTGGATATCGGCCATTTAAACAAGCTCCAAGGAGATTTAACCCAAATGTTCTTGATGATATCAAAAAGGAGACTGAAAGATTACTAGAAGCGAAATTTATCAGACTGTGCCGTTATGCAGAGTGGATATCGAATGTTGTTCCTGTGTATAAGAAAAATGGAAAGTTAAGAGTTGCATCGATTTCAGAGATCTAAACAAGGCTACACCTATGGAGGGTTATCCGATGCCGATAGCCGATATGTTGGTAGATGCAACAGCCGGGCACAGGGTTATTAATTTTATGGACGGCAACGCAGGATACAATCAAATTTTTATGGCTGAGGAAGACATAGCAAAAACAACTTTTAGGTGCCCTAGCGCAATTGGTTTATTTGAATGGGTTGTGATGACCTTTGGTTTGAAGAATGCCGGTGCAACTTATCAGAGGGCGATGAATTATATTTTTTATAAGTTGATCGGCAGGGTTGTTGAAATCTACATTGATGATGTGATGGTAAAATCTAAAGGGGACAAGGAACATCTAGCTGATTTGCGGGAGACTTTGGAGTGCACAAGAAAACATGGTTTAAAGATGAATCCCAATAAGTGTGCCTTTAGAGTATCAGCTGGATAATTTTTGGGTTTTATGGTCCACGAGAGAGGAATCAAAATTGGTCAAAAAAATATGAAAGCAATTGATGAGGTAGTGCCTCCGACTACTAAAATAGAATTACAATCTTTGCTTGGTAAGATTAATTTTATCAGGAGGTTTTGTCGGCACGAAATTTCATCTCGTGCCG
The DNA here is from genome assembly GCF_019320115.1 of Miscanthus floridulus. Lineage (NCBI taxonomy): Eukaryota > Viridiplantae > Streptophyta > Magnoliopsida > Poales > Poaceae > Miscanthus > Miscanthus floridulus. The sequence continues at coordinate 46,364,673 of NC_089597.1, forward strand.
AGGACACACGAGCAAGCCGGAAGGGTCCGCTCGATGGAGCTAGAGATCTGCCTAGCTTCAATGCAGGGATGGTCGATCCTACATACTCCTCCCGATGCGTGCCAGTCAATTTGACCCTATAATTGATAAGGAGAGAAAGCTAATCAGTAATTTAAGGCGGAACATGCTGGTGTTGCTAGACAGTCCCGAATGTGCGTCTCTGAGAGCCGATATGGAAGGAAATCGACTAAATAGTCGATTCCAGCATACTCATAAAGATAAATCGATTAAAGGTCATAGAATTATGGAAGGTAAATCGGTTATCGTTCAGGATAGATCCCATTATCTAGACAAATATTAGTCAATGGCAAGAGGATGTCAACAATTATTAATTTATGCTAAGCCGATGACTGCAAGTAACCGAATCCCTTTTGTATGAATGAAACAGCTCATCATCACTTAAACATTTAATAAAGATAAATCTAATGAACATATTAGATCTCATCTATCGCTATGACCAGTGGGGAATGAGGCAGAATCATGCAGGCCATAGAAACAACAATAGATTCGACGACCCTAACTTATTACTAATATCAGTGGGGCATGAGGCAGAATCATGCATGCCGTAATACAATAATAAGATCATGGGGCTAACACATCTTTCTATCTATCTTTACTTCAACGATCTCGTGACGTGAACTATTCATGAAAGCACTCAATATCGGCTAAAACAGCCGATTCAGGCATAGTGTACAGTTAAGATCATGCCCTATCAGGAATAAATCTACAAAGTAACGATCCCCACTCCACGGTGCTAACAGTGGGGTGTGAGGCAAAATCACACAGGCCGTGATAACAGGCCATGAAACAGTTTTCGTTAGCCAACAGATCTATTCAAGACAAAAACATGCCTTAACTGCACACTATGCATAATCAAGATTGACATAAAACGTCTGATAAAACATAACTCATCATTCAGGATGCAGATTAGATCAAATTCAGATTAACAAACGATGGGGTAAGAAAGATATAAGGCTGATCTAGATCAATCCCAATCGGGCGAAGTGATATTGTTGTAATTAAATAAATAATGGAAGCAATAAGCAATATCAGTAACTTAATGAATCTATCCAAAGGAGCGCCACCCTTAGATAGAGCTGATAACTTGACCTTAATCTAGTTCAAGCAGTGGAGGTCGACCTGATCGATGCAGCCTTACTTGAACTAGACAAGAGTCGATAACTAGCTTATACCAGAGTCACAGTGGAGGTCGACCGGATCGATGCAACCGTACTTGCTGAAGAACTCACTGAAATCTACTCTACTCCTACTCCTAAGGGGTGGCTAGAGCCAAAAAAAGTAAGTAACTTGTATTTGATTGATTGTGTGTTTTTTACAATAGCCAGGGTCTAATATTTATAACCGGAACCTACGCATGACTCTTTCTTAAGCCCTAGAGAAAACATTCCGAAATTAAGATAACTTGGACTCTAATCTTTCCCTTTTTGCAGAGTCCAACATGCCTTGTCTCGGCGCCGATCGTAGCCTTTGTCGTTATCTGCTGGCGCTATCTGAAGAAAGTCGATTCCAATGTTGCATTCGAATCAGCTGATACTGTCCTACACGCAATTGATTCCTTGATGACATGATCTTGGGAGCTTTCGAGTCCCTACAATTCTTCTTCCAAATTTTGGTGTAAATAGGTTTATTTCAAATTTGTCAGAAAAGGTTCTGTCGTTTTCTCCCTTGTTGAAGTTGAAGAATGATCAAGAGTTTAAATGGGGTGATGTGCAACAAAAGACGTTTAAGGAGATAAAAGAATATATGAAATGTCCACCCATGTTGGTCCCTCCTTAGCAAGGTAAACCTTTTAAGTTGTACTTGTCGGCCAATGACCAAACGATTGGACCAGCCTTAATGCAAGAGTTTGAAGGAAAAGAACGAGTTATTTTCTATCTAAGCAGAAGGCTTTTGGATCCAGAAACAAGATATTCTCCTATTGAAAAGTTGTGCTTGTGCTTATATTTCTCTTGCACTAAGTTGTGGCATTACTTGTTATCGGCTGACTGTACAGTTGCTTCCAAGGCCGATGTGATCAAGCACATGCTATCAATGCCGATATTAAATGGGAGAATGGGAAAGTGGATTCTCGCATTGTTGGAATTTGACTTGAGATACGAATCAGCTAAAGCAGTCAAATGGAAAGTAATAGCCGATTTTGTCACTCAGCATCATAAACCGAGCATTGGCTATGTAGAGATGATACCTTGGACGTTATTGTTTGATGGATCATCATGCAAGCAAGGTGGTAGCATTGGTATTGTTATTATTTCACCTCCTAGGGCAAGTTTTGAGTTTGCTTTTCCGACTGAACCAATGACTACCAACAATCAAGCAGAATATGAAGCTATTCTTAAGGGGCTTCAACTTCTTCATGAAGTAAAGGCTGCGGCAATTGAAGTACAGTTAATTATTAATTAGTTGATTGGTCTATATGAATGTAAAGACGATATTCTGAGGGGATACTATGATGAATGCCAGAGGTTACTCAAGGAGTTTCCTCATATTTCTCTTCAGCATATTTCAAGAGCATAGAATCAAGAGGCTAATCGTTTAGCTCAAACTGCGTCAGGTTATCGAGTGTTTCAAGAGATCTTAAGTAGTAAAACCTTGACTAATGATTCAAGAGTTGAAATATCTGATTACCTTAAGAATCCATCATAGAAGGTTACCAGAAAGCTAAGGTATAAATCGATTAAGTATGTTTTGCTAGATGATCAGCTATATTACAAGACAGTCGATGGGGTGTTGTTTAAATGCTTAAATCAAGAAGAAGCTAAGGTGTTGATGGGTAAAGTACATGAAGGGATATGTGGAGCTCATCAATTGGCTTATAAGATGAAATGGATTATTCGCAGGACAAGATATTTCTTGCCAACAATACTAGAATATTGTTTTGAATATTATAAGGGGTGTCAGGATTGTCAACATTTTGGTAATGTTCAGAAATCGCCCGTATCGGCTATGAATCCAAAAATCAAACCATGGTCGTTTTGAGGTTAGGGAATTGATTTAATTGGCTAGATTTTTCCACCTTCAAGTAAAGGACATAAGTTTATATTGGTACCAACAGATTACTTCACTAAGTGGGTTGAGACAATTCCTTTGAAGATGGTAACCTCAAAGAACATGATTGATTTTGTCAAGGAGCATATTGTGTATTATTTTGGGATTCCTCAAACTATCACTACTGATCAGGGGACAATGTTCACATCAGAAGAGTTCAGGGATTTTGTTGCCAGTATAAGAATTAAGTTATTAAATTCTTCTCCTTACTATGCTAAGCCAATGGCCAGGCAGAGGCGTCTAATCAAATTATGATTAAGCTGATCAAGAAAAAGATCGAAGAGCAGCCAAGGAAGTGGTATTCAACGCTTAATGAGGCATTATGGGCATATAGGATGGCCTATCATGGATCGATTAAAGCGTCACCTTATGAACTTGTGTATGGTCATAATGCAGTCCTTCCTTGGGAGATTCAAACTAGATCGAGGCATGTCACGTTGCAAAATGATTTGTCAGTCGAAGTTTACAAGAATCTTATGATAGATGACTTAGAAGACTTAAGTTGCCATCAGCTATGTGCTCTTGAGAATATCAAAGCCAATAAGCTAAGGATTGCGAAGTATTAATATAAGAAGGTCAAGAGCAAACAATTTTATGAAGGAGACCTGATCTGGAAGGTAAAATTACCGATCGGGTCAAGAGATGGCAAGTTCGGCAAATGGTCACCTAATTGGGAAGGACCTTATCGGATTAAACATTGTGCGCTTGGCAATGCTTATATTTTGGAAACGCTAGAAGGATAAGAAGAATTTGACAGAGCGATCAATGGAAAGTATCTAAAGAAATATTATCCTAGCGTTTGGACTAATACTTGACAGCCGGTTTGTTCAGTCATCGGCTCTAATAGCCGATATCGGAAGGGTATCGCCTCTAGTTCAAAAAATAGACCTAAAGGGGTAAAAGCCGATACGATGTGTATCGCCTATAGAGCAAAAACAAACATGGAGACAATCATGATGTACACAAAAATATTGCAGGAAGTTCATTGAGGCGTGATTTCATTCATTGATCAGTTTGTACTGGGTACAAGCTAATCGAACACCCGGTTTACAATGTCCTAAGCTGAAGCAATATCCACGATGGCCGCTGTGGCATCTTCGAAGTCCTCGATTAGGTCCTCATACGTGCTGGGGTCATCGGCCACCAGAAAACCTGGCTCCATGGTGAGGAAATCATGCCCGGTCTAGACCTATGCCGCTGCCAGAGCCATCACCGCGCCGCGGTGAACGCCGTGTAGGGCAGTCTCCTGAATGCGCACCAGGACATCCTACAGGCGGTTGCTGAGGAGAGGGCCCTAGGCAATGACGACCACCGTGGTCGCGTTTACCGCTAGTTGGAGGTTCTCCAACTGCACCATCAAGGCTGGAAATCATGGAAACAAAGGAGCTATCAAGACAAAGACAATGGAAGTTGAAATGAAGGTTTTCTTGGAGTTCCTCTTACCCGCCACCATGGCGTCCGACTCAGCCAACCGCACCCAACCAGCATTGGCTTCTTCCTCGGTGGCGAGAAGTGTGGCTTGAGAAGCCTTGAGACAACTCTCAAACTGACTGTTCTCCCAAGTTACCTCAGAGTAACGGTCCTTGGCTGCCCTCCACTCCTGAAGGAAACACCAGGTGTCATCGCTGTTGTAGGAGCCGAAGGAGTCCGATGACGAGTCCAGCGTGGCAGCAGCAGATGCGGCGGTAGAAGACACACCGGTCCTAAGAGGCAGCGGCCAGAGGATGTCATTGAGGACGAGCCTACAAATGCACTAGTAGATGATTCTCGCTATGGACAGGAGCGTTCAGTCTTACCTCAGGTGGCGAAGCCACTAGCTGACCAGGGCCTCCTCCACCGGGAGATCTTCCGCTGTGCGCTTGCTACAGTGGTCTTCTCCTGCCATGGATGCTAGCCTAGATCGTAGAAGAAAAAAGGAAATTGCTATGGGGTTTGTGAAGGCGAAGAAGTATAGAGAGCAAAGGCAATTGTAGGTGTAGATGTGCTAGAAGCCAAAGCCCTTAGCCGGTGTTTATAGCCATGGAGACGGGATGGTTGATATCTCGGAACATACAAAGGCAAGCCCAATTAATGGAAGAGGGAGCATCGTTCTACCAGTACCGAGGAAAAATGCGGCGGTTAATGACCAGGGAGGAATTTGAAGAGTTTTACCATGAGAGCCATTTCAGATTTAATCGAGTCAGATCAAATCACAAGTCAAAATCAGCTAATCTGAAACGGCTATTCTACTGAGCCTCAAGGAGACACGCAATAGGCCAGATAACTGCTTACAAATTGGTACATGGGACATGAGCACAGGGTAAAAGAGGAGTCACTTAAAATGAAGAAATTGTTTGCTAACTTATCATATTACAAACTAAGGGTCGAAGAACACTTTGTTCACTATGTCTTCGGCCTAGGAAGCAAGGGCTACGGAGTTGGCGATGTTGAAGAAGTCCCTGACTAGACGCTCGTGGTCCTCAGGGTGTTCGGTGGCTGGGAAACCATGGGGAAGAAGTCAAAGCTCATGGCCAGAGCGAGCTTGCGCAACAGCCAATGCCATGGTAGCACCATGACAAACACCGTGAAGGGCAACCTCTCTGACGCGGTTTGGGATGTCATACAGGCGAACCACCAGCACGACGCCCCTGGCATTGACGAATCCTATCGCATACTCTACAGCTGATCGAAGGCTTTCCAACTGGGCTGACAAGTCTAAAAAGATTCAAGGAAGGGATAGTCAAGATCTTGAAGACAAAACTAAGAAAACAGAAAATTATGGTGGATATCTCACCTATGATCCTGGCCTTGGCCTCGGCCAGTCTCGCTTGAGTGGAGTCGGTCCTATGTTCCGAGATGGTGAGAGCATCCTACAGCACATTCAGATGAAGGTCTGTCCGCCCAAGATCACGGGTTGCATCCTCCTGATGATGAAGACACTGGTGCGGTGGCACAGGCTCATCAAGGGCCTCTTCAGTAGACCTCTTGTCGTTTTCCATGTCTTTGAACCTATTGAAAAGCGAAATCGCACCAAATACACAGAAGGTTTGGGACAAAGCAGGTTGTTTTTCCAATCCACAGCCATGGCCCGTATATATAGCCTGGGAGGTGAGAAGATAGGCTTCATCGGGGTTATGGAATTGAAGTTAGTCATGGAAACGGATCAACACTCCAAAAATTCAAGGAACGGATCATGAAAAGACAACAGATTTGGACTTATTGCTTCCCATAATTACAAGATATCGTGGTATTAATACAAAAGGTTTACATTAACCGATGATCAACCCACTAAGACTTCTTTGGATTGAAGGGAGTCTGGATCCCCACAAGGCCAAAGGTCATCATGGACCAAGTCATATCGGCCTGCTGATAGGAGTGGCATCAGGGGAGAGAAAAGGCCGCCTGCTAAAAAGATGCCCATATATCCAACCGATTTCTCAGTGGCTGGGAAACCATGGGAAAGAAGTCTATGGTTTCCCTCGATGAGCATTTGATAGAGTAACAAGGGAAAGATGTCTACATATTTTAACCCTTGCAAACACTAGAACAGCTCTGTGATCATGGTGAGAAACTCAGGTGATGTCACAAGAATTCTTCTAACCGCAGTAGCTGATCCTCTTGCTCGACAAGGCACTGAAATAGTGGTAGGAGGAGGAGGAGGAGTGGTAGGAGCAGGAGGAGTACTAGTAGGAGTAGTGGTAGGAGGAGGAGTAGTAGTAGTAGCAATAGCCACTACACACCAGCAATATATAAGCAAAAAAACAGAGAAGGAGTGGTAGTAGTAGAGTAAGAGCAGCAGCCACTTAGGAGTAGCAAGTAGTAGTAGTAAGTAGAAAGTAGTAGAGTAGAGTAAGTGTAGCAGTAGAGTGGTAGTAGTAGAGTAAGAGCAGCAGCCACTTAGGAGTAGTAGTAGGAGCATCACTAAAAGAAGAGCAGCAGTAGGAGTAGCAAGTATAGGGAGGCGGAGTAATAGGAGTAGTAAGAGGAGTAGTAGGAGTAGTAAGAGGAGGAGTAGGAGTAGGAGGAGTAGTAAGAGGAGGAGGAGGAGGAGGAGGAGTAGTAGTAGGAGTAGTGGTAGGAGTAGTGGTAGGAGTAGTAGAAGTAGTAGTAGTAGCAGCAGCAGCAGCAGCCACTACACACCAGCAGTATATAAGCAAAAAAAATAGAGAAGGAGTAGTACTAGGAGCAAGAGGAGTACTAGTAGGAGTAGTGGTAGGAGTAGTAGTAGTAGCAACAGCCACTACACACCAGCAGTATATAAGCAAAAAACAGAGAAGGAGTGGTAGTAGTAGAGTAAGAGCAGCAACCACTTAGGAGTAGCAAGTAGTAGTAGTAAGTAGAAAGTAGTAGAGTAGAGTAAGAGCAGCAGCCACTTAGGAGTAGTAGTAGGAGCATCACTGAAAGAAGAGCAGCAGTATGAGTAGCAAGTATAGGGAGGAGGAGTAATAGGAGTAGTAAGAGGAGTAGTAGGAGTAGTAAGAGGAGGAGGAGGAGGAGTAGTAGGAGTAGTGGTAGGAGGAGGAGTAGTAGTAGTAGTAGTAGTAGCAGCAACCACTACACACCAGCAGTATATAAGCAAAAAAAACAGAGAAGGAGTAGTAGTAGGAGCAGGAGGAGTACTAGTAGGAGTAGTAGTAGTAGTTAAGTAGTAGTAGTAGCAACAACCACTACACACTAGCAGTATATAAGCAAAAAACAGAGGAGTGGTCGTAGTAGAGTAAGAGCAGCAGCCACTTAGGAGTAGCAAGTAGTAGTAGTAAGTAGAAAGTAGTAGAGTAGAGTAAGTGTAGCAGTAGAGTGGTAGTAGTAGAGTAAGAGCAGCAGCCACTTAGGAGTAGTAGTAGGAGCATCACTAAAAGAAGAGCAGCAGTAGGAGTAGCAAGTACAGGGAGGAGGAGTAATAGGAGTAGTAAGAGGAGTAGTAGGAGTAGTAAGAGGAGGAGGAGGAGTAGTAGGAGTAGTAAGAGGAGGAGGAGGAGGAGGAGTAGTAGTAGTAGTAGCAGCCACTACACACCAGTAGTATATAAGCAAAAAAATAGAGGAGTAGTAGTAGGAGCAGGAGGAGTACTAGTAGGAGTAGGGGTAGGAGTAGGAGTAGTAGTAGTAGTAGTTAAGTAGTAGTAGTAGTAGTAGCAACAGCCACTACACACCAGCAGTATATAAGCAAAAAACAGAGAAGGAGTGGTAGTAGTAGAGTAAGAGCAGCAGCCACTTAGGAGTAGCAAATAGTAGTAGTAAGTAGAAAGTAGTAGAGTAGAGTAAGTGTAGCAGTAGAGTGGTAGTAGTAGAGTAAGAGCAGCAGCCACTTAGGAGTAGTAGTAGGAGCATCACTGAAAGAAGAGCAGCAGTAGGAGTAGCAAGTACAGGGAGGAGGAGTAATAGGAGTAGTAAGAGGAGGAGGAGTAGGAGTAGTAGGAGGAGGAGGAGTAGTAGGAGTAGTGGTAGGAGGAGGAGTAGTAGTAGTAGTAGTAGCAGCAGTAGCAGCCACTACACACTAGCAGTATATAAGCAAAAAATAGAGAAGGAGTAGTAGTAGGAGCACTGGTGCCCTTCCCAGCCAGCCTACCCTTGTGACGAGAATCGGGTTTACGAATTCCTTTCTGTACTTTTAGGTACTCTTGACAGCACTCGGCGACTTCTTTAGTACTGTAACCCTCTATCATGGAGCCCTCTGGGTATGCTTGATTATGCACATATCGACTTAGAACCAACATGAACCGCTCGTAGGACCACATTTCATGCAAGTAGCAAGGGCCTAGCGCCTGTATTTGATGAACCATGTGAATCATGAGATGTGGCATTATATCAAAAAAAGCAGGAGGTAAACACATCTCCAGTTGGTTTTGTGTCTCCACCACAAATTCATGTAGGTCACTCAGCTCTTGCTTGCCAATCGTCTTCTGTGAGATCTTCGAAAAGAAGTAGCACATGCGGGTGATGGCCATTTTCAAGAACTTTGGCTTTATAGCCTTGATTGCAATAGGTAGAAACACTGTCAGCATCACATGGCAATCGTGAGCCTTGTAGTGTGTTATTGATAAGTCCTTCATCGACACTAGCTTCTTCACATTTGCTGAAAACCCAGTCGGGACTTTGACCCCCCTCAGGAAAGTGCATATAGCTCTCTTCTCATCTGGTGTTAGGTTGAAGCACACTGTGGGCAGAGTGTATTTTCCATTAGCCTTAGGTACCGAGTGTATTTTCCTTCATCGACACTGTGGCATCACGTTTAGCTGCACCATGTATTTCCGTGCTTTTAGACCATCCTTTGACTTGCCTGTGTCCATCAAGGTAGCAATGAGACTCTCAAAGACATTCTTCTGCACGTGCATAGCATCAATGGCATGGGGGACCTCCAAGTCTGGCCAATAAGGCAGATACTGAAAGAAGATCAATTGTTTCTTGAAAGGCACGCCTTCGACAGGAGGTGTGCTTCTATCTTTGTTTGTCCCATCCGGATTCTTCTTTCCATAGATGACGTGTATGTTTTTCACCATTCTGTACATGTGTTCTCCGTTATGACGTCTTTCCGGAGGGGGTTCAATCTCTGGGGCGTTGTCATAAAATCTAAAGAACAATTTGCTGTGGTACTTGTGACTTGTCTTTAAGAAGCGTTGGTTCCTTAGGTAAACTATCTTCTTGGATGCATCCAGGTACACCCATGTAGTATCATCCAAGCAAACCAAGCATCATGTCTTCCCTTTGATCTGTCCAGACAAAGCAAACAGCGCAGGGTAATCATTGGTAGTAACAAATATTATTGCTCTACATATGAAGTCCTCCTTTCGGAACGCATCATACATCTGCTCCCCATGCCTCCATAGCCTCTCCATTTATTGCATCAAAGGCTTGAGGAACACGTCTATATCAATGCCTAGTTGTTTAGGGCCAGAAATAAGAATAGTGAGGAGAAGGTACTTTCTCTTCTGACACAACCATGTTGGGATGTTGTACATAGTCAAGATCACTGGCCATGTGATGTGGTCGCTCATCCCCTCATTGAAGGGATTCATTCCATCGGTGCTCAAGCCAAACTGTACATTTCTTGGGTAATCGCTGAATTATTTGTGCTTCTCATCAAACCTTTGCCACAGACTACAATCAGCCGGGTGTGCAATCTTATCATCATCCACCTTGCGCTCATCATCCCACCATGTCATGAGTGCGGCTTCTTTAGGGTTTAGGAAGATACGTCTCAAGCGGTCGATCACTGGCAGGTACCACATTATCAAGGCAGGAATTCTTCTCTGCTTTGCATCGTTGCCTAATGGAGTGTCCTCTGGGGGCTGAGATTCTTGTACCACCTTTTTTGTACCCTTCTTATTCCTCTTTTCCCCCGTGGAGGGTTCGTCCCCACCATAAAGGTCATTGTTCTTGTACCGGCTGGCCCCACACCGGAGACATTTATCCAGTGACTTGAACGTTTCGCCACGAAAAAGTATACAGTAGTTGGGGCATGCATGGATTTTTTCAACCCCCATTGTCAATGGACTTATGACCTTCTTCGCTTGGTATGTGTTGGCGGGAACTGAGTTTGGTTGTGGCAGCACCCATGACAGGAGATGCAATAGATCATTGAAACTACAGTCTGACCAGCCGTACTTAGCCTTCAGGATGAGCAGCTCAAGCACAAAACGTAGCAATGTCCAATGTGTTGGACAACCCTTTTCAACACCATACACAGTCTCCTTCGATGCTTTTATCACCCTTTCCAAATTTTCTAAACCTTTCGGGCTATTTAGTAAAATCTCTGGTCCAAGGGCTCGAATCATGTCCTCCAAATCATCTTCATCCCCGACACGTGCTCCACCATCATTATTGGCACCACCTTCGTCGTTACCATCCCAACCACCAGCATCACCACCTTGTTCATTGCCAAACTCAAAATCCATTCGTGCATCAAGCTCTGCTGAATATTGGGACAGGGATTCTATGGTTTTGTCGTCGTATTCCTCCTCATCCTCGTCGTTAACAATAACCGTTTCACCATGATGAATCCACACTATGCAGTCCTCAACAAATCCTCGCATAATCAAATGTGATCTGATGATAGTCACATCTGTCCATGCCATACGATTCTTGCAATCTTTACAGGGGCAAATAATTGTATCCTTATTCTCTTTCAATGTCGTTGCATGCTTCTTTGCGGCTTCAATAAATTTATCCACCTCTTCACGGAAACCTGCCTTGAACCTTAACGAACCATACATCCCAGAGTTCCTGTACTCCATCTTTTACAACAACAACAAAACAAACATTAAAGGACTACTTATTCAGATATATATAAAAATGAATCAAATTAATAATTACTTGAGAATAATTGTATATACTTCAGATATATATGAATATAAATCTAATATAATTACATGAAGCATACAAACACACCATGATAGAGGAAAATTAATTAATGGCCTATTTATCCATAAATAATTAAAATATATATTTATTAATTACAATAAACAATTTCAAAGACAACAATTAGCAACAATTATACTTTATCCAATATCTTTCATACAAACCCTAGTCCAATTTCATCAAACATAAATTTATAAAAACGAAATTAATAAAAAAACCAAACCCTAGATCTAGATCCACATGCACATGAAACATCCATAAAACTAACTAATTATTCACTAAAATCAAGAAACATGGGTACGATCTTGTTCCCATCCTAATTTACCCTAGTATATTTAAAACTTGGGTCTAATTTGCTTCATAAGTAGCTCAAGCACCATAGAAGAGAGAGAAAAACAAAACTCTAATTACTCACTAACCAACCATTAAAACTACAAAAAAGTGTGGAATAGTATTTTCTTACCTTCTACAACCTCTCCACCAAAAGATTTGAGACCAAAACCTTCCCCCCTTAGTAGAGCAATTTTTGGGAGGTGCCCAAGGCCTCCCCACCTTTGTTTCACGGGTTGAAGTGAGTGACCCGAGGAGGAAGAAGGTGTTGCAGCTGTTTTATATGTAGGTCATTTGTAGGGACGGCTGGTGATTGAGCCGCCCCAACAAATCGGAGCTATGTATACGGGAGTCATTTGTAGGGGCGGCTGGTGATTGAGCCGCGCCCCCTACAAATAGCAACGCCAGAGGCGACTGGTGATTGAGTCGCCTCTACAAATCAGACCCCATTTGTAGGGGCGGCTCGTATCACCAGCCGCTCCTGCTGTTCCATTTGTAGGGGTGGCTGGTGTTTGGGCACCCAAGCACGTCACTATAGAAGCGGCTCCATCACCAGCCGTCCCTATAAATAAACGAACCGTTGCTAAAAATCGTTTTTTACGTAGTGTATCTTGCAGGTCCTTTTCATAGAGAAAACAAACAAGGGACATCGGAACCGGTCTGCAATACTCCGATGCTATAGTGGACAAAAGCATGTTTTTGTATTGACATAACCAATCAAACAACAAATCCTGCCTACTATGTCAACGGGCGCAGTATATAGTTTTCTCCGAGGGATACCGTGTCTTAGTTACGAGGAAATTCGTTGAGAAAGCGATTTACTTAACGACCATAGACTTGCACACTGCTTGATGTTGCGTGTACTGCAAGTCTGTAACATCACCTTGTTTCATCATATCTAAGCAAATGCTTAGTATGGAAGCTGCAGTATCTTTCAACAAGCGGTTGTACTTAAACCAATCTTTCTATATCTTGGATATATATGTAATCGTCACGGATGATCTTCCCTGCTGACGGATCTGGCCATCACGGAAAAACTTGCCTGGGGTGGTGAGGGGCACAATTGCAAAGTATGCATGTGTTCCCTTCTTTAAACCTCCATTAGGTTGTCTTGTCCCTTCATTCTCCATCGTCCACTAGCACTCACTACTACTATTGCTGTCTGCTTGGAAATCAGAAGGCGACCGTACTTCTCTGCTCAGGTGTTTGCGCCAAACCAAGATAGCTGCTTGCTCAGGCCGTGATGGAGGTGAGGAAACTTCAGTTGTCTTTGTGTTTTTCTCCTTCTCTACCGATCTATTTTGACTATCTTATTTTCATGCTTTTACTTTGTTGATTAGTAGTTATTTTCATGCTTGTTACTTTGTTGGTTAGTAGTTTATTAATTACTAAGTTGTTATTGTTCTAGGAGTATTATTTTTATAGATTTCTTCATCAATAAAAATCACCTTGTCCACCTGATCCGATCCATTTCATCCCAGGAAGAGGAAGGGATCCAGAGCAAGACAAGAACAATGGTTAAGCACAGGGGTTGCTGCATCGAGCAGACCGTGATGAAAACACTGTCACCATCAGGTTCTAAATAGTCATTTTGTTTCTCTTACCTAATGTACGACCGATTGTTTGATTTGATTAATGAGGTATTACATGTATGTCCTGCCATGTTCATGCGGCTAATAACATTTTTTTCTTTTCGAAAAGCCACAGACGAGAAAATCTCTGAGCATGTATTAATAGAGAAGACATGTGTGGCTAACGCTAATATGGAGTACATGTTTACTTTTCTCGATAACTATCTATGTAGATGTAGCTCTGGACGACGACCCTTCCATGCATCTGCGCCGGAGGTCGAAGACGGTGCGGGTGACCCCGATCTACTACGAGGTGGTGCCGGGTGGGATTCAGCCTGCTGAGACGCCTTCTGCTACTGCTGGTCGCCATGATCAGATCATCCAGATGTATCCCGAGGATACTCAGGTAGGTGATCCGTGATCATGCATGCCCCTTCCATTTTGACCTAGGTAGTTATCTAAACAGTTCGTCCTGGTCCTGGCATCGTGAAAATTAAATTAGGTTTCCTCTCTCGCAGGCTATTGGATAATAATAGCCTGGTCGTCTTCCATGCATATATAATAACAACCGAAGAAGATTCAAAACTAACCTATTACTATTAACTATTGTATTGATGCGCACACGCAGAAGATGCCATTGACGGCAGCGTCATGGGATGGAGGAGGAGCCAACAGGGGTGGCTACGACTACTGCTGGGTCATGGAGCAGGTCAGGACAATCGAGGCGGCCATGAGCCGGGACAAGAAGCTGCTCAGGAAGCTGAAGAAGGAGGTGGCGGAGCTGAAGCTCGAGGTCCAGCGCTACAAGGAGCAGCTCGACGCCATGCAGCAGATGAACAAGGGAAGGATGATACTGGCCATGGTGGCCGAGCTGCTCCCGGTCCCGGACAGCATCAGGACCACGCTCACCCGCCTTATCGACCTAATATAACCTAGCTTGCATTGCATGATCAAGATCAGGGCATGCATGGCCTCGATATTGCGATACAAACAAATTTAAAGGTTGCTACTAGCTGTTCCCTTCCCAGCAAAATTTTGCTCAGTTTTGTATGCGAGACGTAGATGCATGTATCTTTCTGGACATGTGTGTGTGTCCGATGGCCGTCGGTTTAATTTGTATTGCGCGCGTGTGTAAATGCTACTTGAGTCTTGAGTATGTTTTTTTTTGGACATTTTGTTGTGCTTGATGGAGGATACATACGCGACTTCATTACCCAAACATTTCGTGACAGGGAAAACTGGAACACCAGCAGGAGCGTTAAAACACTTATTCGCTTTACTCTACTTTTATTTTGCCTTGCTTGCACATTCTGAGTGCAAACAAACATGTGTAATTGTAACGGCATAGACCTACTCAACCCCACCTACGTAGAAACATGTTTGCGCTTTCGTCCTCACTTTATGCAAAACGGTTAACCAAAGGTTACCACGCGTCCTTGGCATGGCTATTTAAGTCAGTTCGGTCGTTCTTGAATTCACAGTTTGGGACTAAACCCCTTGTTGCACAGTGTTTCGTGATGTTACAGTAATCCACGCGTGCAGTTACAGTGCCTCTCGGCCCAACCGGAATTCAGCCCATTTAAGCTGGGATGTTACAGTAATCTTCACCCACAAGTAATTAAGTGAGCATCAGGACTTCTTTTTATTTACTTATGAAAAAAAACGGATGACATGCCCGTACGAGTAGTTTCAACTTGGAAGATCTGGTAGTAGTTTTTAATTCATGACCTTGCTGACGGAAGCGAGCGCGTTTAGTAGTTTAACGGAGTACTAACTAAGTCGATATATTATAGCTAGCAGCTCCGCTGTCATCATCATTCATCACCCTCAAATGGATTGTAGGACGTGGGAGTCTAACGGTGAATGGAGTGTGGAATAATGTTGAGATGATCCATAACTGCTTTGTTCTCCTGGTGAGCTTCTTCGTTCGCTTTCTTGGCCACATAGCAACATAGCAACACAGAGAGGACTGGTTTTACGACGCGTTTGGTTGGAGCTTCTGTAACGTAATCTGATTCCATCGTTATCCATTTGCGTTGCTTTTTGTTTGTTTCAAGCGGCCTCGCAGTCAGTTACGGTGATATCCGATACGGACGCGTGGAAACGATATACAGCCCCCCTGTTAGAGTTATTTGTTAATGTTGCTGCTCATTCCATTCCCACGCTGAACCAAACAAAACATGGAATCATCCAGTTTGGAACCGGTAACGGTGTGTACTGATTACATTGACGTTTCCATTTGCATTTTTGAACCAAACAGCACCCGGCCCTGTGACCGCTGCGGGAGAGAGACGCCGAGACTATTTGACTCGGAACTAAACTAGAATTGTACCCCCTTCATTCTAATTTATAGGTTATTTTAGCTTTTCTAGATACTCAACTTTTATTACGTATCTAAACATAGTGTATATCTAGGTGCATGAAAAAAACTAATTACTTAGAAAAGCCTAAACGATGTTTGGGATAGTGGGTGGTATAATGTTTTAAGAACAAGGGAGTAATATACTCTTACTCAAAAAAGGAAGTCATAGCCAGTTATAAAAAAAAAAACTGATCTCGTCGTCTACAAAGTACTCCGTACTGTACAGACAGCAGCGCACTGCACTCTTCTCTCTTCTCTGAAGTCTGCACATCCTCCCTCCCGGACACGACAGGGCAGCCAAACCCGAGCGCCCAGAGCAAACAATCCCATGCCGACCGCTTCCATGGCCGTGGCCTCGGCCGCGCGGCCGCCAACGCCAACACCGGCGCCGCCGGCGCGGCTGGGGTCGCTGTGGTCGACGCTGGAGGACCAGCGCGGGGCGGCGGTCCCGCTGCTCTCCTCGGCCTGGACCCTGCCGACCACCTCCCAGGACGGGGACGGGGAGGAGCAGCGGCCCAAGGAGGGCCTTCTCCGCCGGGCCGGCGGCGCCGTGGCCGGCTGGTGGGGGGCGGCGTGCGGCGCGGTGGCGGAGCTGTGGGCGTTCGCGCGGGCCGACCCGCGGAAGCCCGTGTTCGCGGGGAAGGTCGCGCTCGCGCTCGCGCTCATCTCGCTGCTCGTCTTCCTCCGGGAGCCGCGCGACATCGTCAGCCACTCCGTCTGGGCGATCCTCACCGTTGTCGTCGTCTTCGAGTTCAGCATCGGTGCGCGCCGCCTTTGACTTTCCCTGGGTTTACTTGCGTTCAATTCAAGGTGTCATCTTTAGCTATGGTCCCTCTACTGTTCAGTCTTGATTGAAATTCCTTCGTTTGTCAAATCTCTTGCGTGCCTTCATCTTCTTTTGGGATCTTTGTGCTGCCCTGCCCTTGTCTCTGTTCCGACACATCAGTTCTTGGAGCATGGCCACATATATAGTATTAAATCGAAGCGATGAATAAACACTTCCGTCCAATGTTCATCTGATCTGCAGATTAGCAACTGCCGTTGCATTCAAAATCACTCGGGCCTGCTATTATGAGATCAGTTGACCGAGTGATCTTAAAAATGTCTCTGTTCCGACACATCTGATCTTAAAAATGTCATTATGAGATCTCTTCTTTTGGGCAATGATAAAGAGATGTTAGGTTTGTACTCCCAGCAATGTACCACACGGGTCCACTTTTAGGTGACCAAGTGAATCAGTTGTTCCGTGCAGAGACAGGAAAACTCTTCCATTTGGCCCATCTGTTGAATAGGGATGAAAACGGTCGAAAAACCCCTCGACCGTTTT
Source organism: Miscanthus floridulus (assembly GCF_019320115.1). Classification (NCBI taxonomy): domain Eukaryota; kingdom Viridiplantae; phylum Streptophyta; class Magnoliopsida; order Poales; family Poaceae; genus Miscanthus; species Miscanthus floridulus. Next base: position 46,381,702 of record NC_089597.1, read on the forward strand.
CTACATTTACATTTGAATACGAAAACGAAAGCGAAAACGGTAAAGCCGGACACGAAAACGAACACGAACCTACGGAATATCGAAAACGAACCAATTCGAACAGAATTATGTTGAACACGGTCGGTATACGAAAATTCAATATGGAATACCGCCCCGTAGAGTCCATAACAATTAACAAGTGCATGACCCAAGCACATAACAATTACCAAGTGCATGATCAAGTTCAAGCGCATATAATAATTAACAAGTGCATGACCCTTGGTCTTAAGTATTAACACAATAGCTGACAGCCTGACACACAAATACAAGTCTAGAACAAGCAATTAACACTAACAGATAACAAAACATCTACAGTCATCAGCATCATCCATGAGGTCAGGATCACTTTCCATGTCTTTTGCTTCCTCACCCCCCTCCTTGTCCTTTTCCTACAAGTTTGCAAAGTGAATTCAAATTAGATGTAGCAACTAGCATATTTCAGAGCACGCAGTCAATAAACATACCTCAATTTTCAGTTTAGCCACAACATTAGCCAAAGCCTCAACCTCAAGATCACTCACAATTGATCCAACCATTTTAGAATCTGAACAAAAAATGAGAAAGGAAAATAATCAATGCATTATTCTACTGCAATTATAAGTGTGTCTAACTAAAAAAAACAGATAAAATGAGCACCTTTTCTTGCTGCAGCAACCCAATCCTTTGTGCAAATTAATGCATGTACCATCTCAGGATCAACACGACTACGATAGGGATCAACAACACGACCAGCAGCACTAAAAGCAGACTCAGATGCTACTGTTGATACCTGTATGGCCATTACATCACGAACAATTTGCGAAAGGATAGGATATTGTTCTCTCTTGTTTTTCCAACATGCTAAGATGTCAAACTCACCAACAATTTTCAGAAGTGGTTCTGTAATATACCTCTCCAACTCATTTGACTCAACCATAGCAGGTTCACTTGCATCATAGAAGAATTCTTCTAGGTCATGGTCTACATTTCCCATTAATATATCAGCTGTGTTACTAGGTCCAGGTGCAGCCCCTTTACTATTTTTCTTTGATGATGCAGGAGCAGAATTAACATAAAAGTTGTACAGATTCTTTACCACAGTAACAAACTCATCAAGTTCAACTTGATAATGATCACCATAGAACTTCTTCATGTAGTACTATATCAGCCTTTTCTTATACCTAGGATCAAGAAAACAGGCTACAGCTAGAGCAATGTTGGACTGCTGCCAATATTTGTCAAATTTGTCGTTCATAGCAATTGCCATATCTCTAATTGTAGCATCTCCACTACAGCACCAGTCTCCAAGCAAGAGCTTTATATCACAAAAACCTCTATAAAATAAGTTTGCAGTAGGATATGAAGTGCCAGATAGAATTTCAGTGAGATCATAAAATTTCTTCAAGCAACCATAATTTGTCAATGCATTGTCCCATTCAGCAGAAGATGGAGAAATCTTGGCATACCTACGGCGATTTGAAGACTTCAGCCTAATAAATACATCCTTGTAGTTGTAGTACAAGACATCTCTCCGCATTAGGTAGGTAGAATTCCACCTAGTTGAAACATCCATCGAGATACCCCTCTTTGTATCCAACCCAGCTTCGGTGGCACACATCATAAGCTCTTCCCACTGCAATGGAGACCCTTTCACAGCTAGTACAAGTGATTTGACCTTGCTGATTGTTCCTGAAATAACTTTCAACCCATCTCTAGCAACCAAATTGAGAATATGGCAGGCACATCGAACATGAAAAAACATCCCATCACAAACTAGGGAACTATTAGCATTCTCTTTCAGATCTGAAATTATATCGTTGACAGCCACTTCATTTGAACTAGCATTATCCAAAGTCAAAGCAAACAGTCTATTTTCAATGTACCATTTAACCATAACTTCAGTGAATGACTCAGACAACTTTGCACCAGTATGCCTTCCTTTTACATTGAAGAAACCAATAATTCTCTTTTGTATACGCCAATTATCATCTATCCAATGAATAGTAACACACATGTATCCTTTATTTTGGCATGAGGTCCACATATCCATTGTTGCACTAAAGCGGCACTTGATAGTTTTCAAGTGTGCATACAAAATTTCCTTTTCTTCAAGATATTTGTCCATTATTTCTTTCCTAACAGTGACACGGGACTTTATTGAAAAGCTAGGACGGAGAGATTTTATGAAATCAACAAGATACTCATGCTCAACTATATTGAAAGGATATTCATGCATGGTTATTGCCAAATTCAATTTCTTCAAGCTAGCTTCTTGGTCATATTTGAAAGGCTGAACATGAGCATTTTCACTACCAGGGTTCTTACCAACTTTAAGCTGTTGTTGTCCCTCCACAATACTTTGTTTTGACTTCAAATGGTTCTTGAATGCAGTCGTCCCACATACGCCCTCAGCTCTATACCTCTGATTGCAGTTAGCGAAATTGCAGTATCCCCACAGCTGCTCAAACTGCTTTCCCTCCACCTCGACAACCTCCTTTTTCTTGGTGAAATACTTCCAGACAGACGATGTGCATTTCTTGAACCTCTTTCAAGAAAGGTGAGCCTGCTCTTCATCCTCGTCATCCTGGTCATCATCATCGACATTAATTGGAGTTGTGGTCGCTGGAGTTGTGGTTGTTGCTGGTGCGCCAGCGCCACTACCACTGCAACTGGTGTCAACATTTGGAGCAGAAGAACCCATCACTGATGCTGCTGTAGCTGGACTTTCACAAGTTCCACTAGAGCTAATACTTTGAGATGAAGGCCTTTTACTCCTTGATCCTGCCAAGAGCCAAGTGAAACATTGCTAAATCAGTGCATGCCGGTCCCAAATAATCAAGCAAAAGGTCCACAATAGCCAAGCTTCATCAATAGCAAAAGCAATAATCAAGCAATCGGTCCTAAATTAGTACCTGCTGCTGGAGAAGTCGTTGCTGCCGGTGCCGATGCCGCTGCTGATGCTGCCGGCGGCGCTAGAAGGTGGCGCACGCTCTTGGTCTTGGACTTGCCCTTGATCTTCGATCCAGGAGCAGAACCCCCTTCTCTAGCTCCGGTGGGTGCCATCGATGGCCGGGGTGGCGGCGCTGCCTCGTGGCTGGGTGGCGGCCGGTGGCGCTGGCGGGCTGGGGACTGGGGAGTGGGCTAGGGACGCGGGCGGCCGTCGCGGACTCGCGGTCGCGTCGCCTGTCGCCACTCGCGCCGCGCGGCGAGGATAGGGGATACGGGGGGATTAGGGGCGCCGGCAGGGAGCCAGGGAGGAATAGGGTCCAGGGAGGAGTCGGAAGAGTGGAGGACTGAGGAGATTAGGGTTGTCATTGGGCTGGGCTGTAGAGTGGGCTTTGTGGGCTGTGCTGTGCGTACTGCGTAGTGGACCAAATTCGGTTTAAACCGAATTTAGAAAACGGTACACTCCGAATTAAACGTAGAAAAGTAGAAAACGGTTGGAAAAAAGCTAAACCATTTTCGAATTTGATAGTCTGAATTTCGAACCGAATTCGAATTTGTCCAAAAATGCGAAATCGATTGGTTCAAATGTAGAAAACGATGCGGTTCGGTTCGGAATATTTCCGTACCGTTTTCATCCCTACTGTTGAACGTGCCCCTGCTTTTGGCATCGTTCGAAGACCTGGTGATAGAGCGGCTTTTGACATTGCTGAAGATCCGGTGGTAGATGGATTAAGAAATGGTGCTTGCATAGTTTATGTTGTTGGCTGGCATATTTTATTTCAACCTGTGTGCAGTGGGATGTGTAACTTTATTAAAACTATATTCACAATGGTGA